>NW_027611749.1:600000-860925 GCF_964261635.1 Lissotriton helveticus
TACCTACAAATGTGAACTGACTTTCAAAAATAAAACATTTGAAAACGGACAATTTTTCACCTTTCTGAAGCATGACGTAATGGGGGGTGTTATCTCTTTTGTCAAAAATCACCTGTTTTTGCTTGAACATTAAATGCCTCCAAATGGTATTTAATTCACTTCCCGGGCCCCTGGAAGCATGAAAATCACTTTAAACATGCTAATTTTAGCTCTAAAACTGATGATCTACCTACAAATGTGAACTGACGTTCAAAAATAAAACATTTGAAAACTGACCATTTTTCACCTTTCTGAAGCATGACATAATGGGGGGGTGTTATCTCTTTTGTCAAAAATCACCTGTTTTTGCTTGAACATTAAATACCTCCAAATGGTATTTAATTCACTTCCCGGGCCCCTGGAAGCATGAAAATCACTTTAAACATGCTAATTTTAGCTCTAAAACTGATGATCTACCTACAAATGTGAACTGACTTTCAAAAATAAAACATTTGAAAACGGACAATTTTTCACCTTTCTGAAGCATGACGTAATGGGGGGGTGTTATCCCTTTTGTCAAAAATCACCTGTTTTTGCTTGAACAGTAAATGCCTCCAAATGGTATTTAATTCACTTCCCGGGGTGAAGAAACACTTTTTGAGACCTCAGAGTGAGTAAATTGGCCATTTTCATGCACTTTTAACCATTTCACAAATCTTGTGTTTTGGGCCCCTGGAAGCATGAAAATCACTTTAAACATGCTAATTTTAGCTCTAAAACTGATGATCTACCTACAAATGTGAACTGACGTTAAAAAATAAAACATTTGAAAACGGACCATTTTTCACCTTTCTGCAGCATGACGTAATGGGGGGGTGTTATCTCTTTTGTCAAAAATCACCTGTTTTTGCTTGAACATTAAATGCCTCCAAATGGTATTTAATTCACTTCCCGGGCCCCTGGAAGCATGAAAATCACTTTAAACATGCTTATTTTAGCTCTAAAACTGATGATCTACCTACAAATGTGAACTGACGTTCAAAAATAAAACATTTGAAAACTGACCATTTTTCACCTTTCTGAAGCATGACGTAATGGGGGGGTGTTATCTCTTTTGTCAAAAATCACCTGTTTTTGCTTGAACATTAAATGCCTCCAAATGGTATTTAATTCACTTCCCGGGCCCCTGGAAGCATGAAAATCACTTTAAACATGCTAATTTTAGCTCTAAAACTGATGATCTACCTACAAATGTGAACTGACGTTCAAAAATAAAACATTTGAAAACGGACCATTTTTCACCTTTCTGAAGCATGACGTAATGGGGGGGTGTTATCCCTTTTGTCAAAAATCACCTGTTTTTGCTTGAACATTAAATGCCTCCAAATGGTATTTAATTCACTTCCCGGGCCCCTGGAAGCATGAAAATCACTTTAAACATGCTTATTTTAGCTCTAAAACTGATGATCTACCTACAAATGTGAACTGACGTTCAAAAATAAAACATTTGAAAACGGACCATTTTTCACCTTTCTGAAGCATGACGTAATGGGGGGGTGTTATCTCTTTTGTCAAAAATCACCTGTTTTTGTTTGAACATTAAATGCCTCCAAATGGTATTTAATTCACTTCCCGGGCCCCTGGAAGCATGAAAATCACTTTAAACATGCTTATTTTAGCTCTAAAACTGATGATCTACCTACAAATGTGAACTGACGTTCAAAAATAAAACATTTGAAAACGGACCATTTTATCACCTGTTTTTGCTTGAACATTAAATGCCTCCAAATGGTATTTAATTCACTTCCCGGGGTGAAGAAACACTTTTTGAGACCTCAGAGTGAGTAAATTGGCCATTTTCATGCACTTTTAACCATTCCACAAATCTTGTGTTTTGGGCCCCTGGAAGCATGAAAATCACTTTAAACATGCTAATTTTAGCTCTAAAACTGATGATCTACCTACAAATGTGAACTGACTTTCAAAAATAAAACATTTGAAAACGGACAATTTTTCACCTTTCTGAAGCATGACGTAATGGGGGGGTGTTATCTCTTTTGTCAAAAATCACCTGTTTTTGTTTGAACATTAAATGCCTCCAAATGGTATTTAATTCACTTCCCGGGCCCCTGGAAGCATGAAAATCACTTTCAACATGCTAATTTTAGCTCTAAAACTGATGATCTACCTACAAATGTAAACTGACGTTCAAAAATAAAACATTTGAAAACGGACCATTTTTCACCTTTCTGAAGCATGACGTAATGGGGGGGTGTTATCTCTTTTGTCAAAAATCACCTGTTTTTGCTTGAACATTAAATGCCTCCAAATGGTATTTAATTCACTTCCCGGGGTGAAGAAACACTTTTTGAGACCTCAGAGTGAGTAAATTGGCCATTTTCATGCACTTTTAACCATTCCACAAATCTTGTGTTTTGGGCCCCTGGAAGCATGAAAATCACTTTAAACATGCTAATTTTAGCTCTAAAACTGATGATCTACCTACAAATGTGAACTGACGTTAAAAAATAAAACATTTGAAAACGGACCATTTTTCACCTTTCTGCAGCATGACGTAATGGGGGGGTGTTATCTCTTTTGTCAAAAATCACGTGTTTTTGCTTGAACATTAAATGCCTCCAAATGGTATTTAATTCACTTCCCGGGGTGAAGAAACACTTTTTGAGACCTCAGAGTGAGTAAATTGGCCATTTTCATGCACTTTTAACCATTCCACAAATCTTGTGTTTTGGGCCCCTGGAAGCATGAAAATCACTTTAAACATGCTAATTTTAGCTCTAAAACTGATGATCTACCTACAAATGTGAACTGACGTTAAAAAATAAAACATTTGAAAACGGACCATTTTTCACCTTTCTGCAGCATGACGTAATGGGGGGGTGTTATCTCTTTTGTCAAAAATCACCTGTTTTTGCTTGAACATTAAATGCCTCCAAATGGTATTTAATTCACTTCCCGGGCCCCTGGAAGCATGAAAATCACTTTAAACATGCTAATTTTAGCTCTAAAACTGATGATCTACCTACAAATGTGAACTGACTTTCAAAAATAAAACATTTGAAAACGGACAATTTTTCACCTTTCTGAAGCATGACGTAATGGGGGGGTGTTATCTCTTTTGTCAAAAATCACCTGTTTTTGCTTGAACATTAAATGCCTCCAAATGGTATTTAATTCACTTCCCGGGCCCCTGGAAGCATGAAAATCACTTTAAACATGCTAATTTTAGCTCTAAAACTGATGATCTACCTACAAATGTGAACTGACGTTCAAAAATAAAACATTTGAAAACGGACCATTTTTCACCTTTCTGAAGCATGACGTAATGGGGGGGGGTGTTATCTCTTTTATCAAAAATCACCTGTTTTTGCTTGAACATTAAATGCCTCCAAATGGTATTTAATTCAATACCCGGGCCCCTGGAAGCATGAAAATCACTTTAAACATGCTAATTTAAGCTCTAAAACTGATGATCTACCTACAAATATGAACTGACTTTCAAAAATAAAACATTTGAAAACGGACAATTTTTCACCTTTCTGAAGCATGACGTAATGGGGGGGTGTTATCTCTTTTGTCAAAAATCACCTGTTTTTGCTTGAACATTAAATGCCTCCAAATGGTATTTAATTCACTTCCCGGGCCCCTGGAAGCATGAAAATCACTTTAAACATGCAAATTTTACCTCTAAAACTGATGATCTACCTACAAATGTAAACTGACGTTCAAAAATAAAACATTTGAAAACGGACCATTTTTCACCTTTCTGAAGCGTGACGTAATGGGGGGGTGTTATCTCTTTTGTCAAAAATCACCTGTTTTTGCTTGAACATTAAATGCCTCCAAATGGTATTTAATTCACTTCCCGGGGTGAAGAAACACTTTTTGAGACCTCAGAGTGAGTAAATTGGCCATTTTCATGCACTTTTAACCATTTCACAAATCTTGTGTTTTGGGCCCCTGGAAGCATGAAAATCACTTTAAACATGCTAATTTTAGCTCTAAAACTGATGATCTACCTACAAATGGGAACTGACGTTCAAAAATAAAACATTTGAAAACGGACAATTTTTCACCTTTCTGAAGCATGACGTAATGGGGGGGGTGTTATCCCTTTTGTCAAAAATCACCTGTTTTTGCTTGAACATTAAATGCCTCCAAATGGTATTTAATTCACTTCCCGGGCCCCTGGAAGCATGAAAATCACTTTAAACATGCTTATTTTACTCTAAAACTGATGATCTACCTACAAATGTGAACTGACGTTCAAAAATAAAACATTTGAAAACGGACCATTTTTCACCTTTCTGAAGCATGACGTAATGGGGGGGTGTTATCTCTTTTGTCAAAAATCACCTGTTTTTGCTTGAACATTAAATGCCTCCAAATGGTATCTAATTCACTTTCCGGGCCCCTGGAAGCATGAAAATCACTTTAAACATGCTAATTTTAGCTCTAAAACTGATGATCTACCTACAAATGTGAACTGACGTTCAAAAATAAAACATTTGAATACTGACCATTTTTCACCTTTCTGAAGCATGACGTAATGGGGGGGTGTTATCTCTTTTGTCAAAAATCACCTGTTTTTGCTTGAACATTAAATGCCTCCAAATGGTATTTAATTCACTTCCCGGGCCCCTGGAAGCATGAAAATCACTTTAAACATGCTAATTTTAGCTCTAAAACTGATGATCTACCTACAAATGTGAACTGACGTTAAAAAATAAAACATTTGAAAACGGACCATTTTTCACCTTTCTGAAGCATGACGTAATGGGGGGGTGTTATCTCTTTTGTCAAAAATCACCTGTTTTTGCTTGAACATTAAATGCCTCCAAATGGTATCTAATTCACTTCCCGGGCCCCTGGAAGCATGAAAATCACTTTAAACATGCTAATTTTAGCTCTAAAACTGATGATCTACCTACAAATGTGAACTGACGTTCAAAAATAAAACATTTGAATACTGACCATTTTTCACCTTTCTGAAGCATGACGTAATGGGGGGGTGTTATCTCTTTTGTCAAAAATCACCTGTTTTTGCTTGAACATTAAATGCCTCCAAATGGTATTTAATTCACTTCCCGGGCCCCTGGAAGCATGAAAATCACTTTAAACATGCTAATTTTAGCTCTAAAACTGATGATCTACCTACAAATGTGAACGGACTTTCAAAAATAAAACATTTGAAAACGGACAATTTTTCACCTTTCTGAAGCATGACGTAATGGGGGGGTGTTATCTCTTTTGTCAAAAATCACCTGTTTTTGCTTGAACATTAAATGCCTCCAAATGGTATTTAATTCACTTCCCGGGGTGAAGAAACACTTTTTGAGACCTCAGAGTGAGTAAATTGGCCATTTTCATGCTCTTTTAACCATTTCACAAATCTTGTGTTTTGGGCCCCTGGAAGCATGAAAATCACTTTAAACATGCTAATTTTAGCTCTAAAACTGATGATCTACCTACAAATGTGAACTGACGTTAAAAAATAAAACATTTAAAAACGGACCATTTTTCACCTTTCTGCAGCATGACGTAATGGGGGGGTGTTATCTCTTTTGTCAAAAATCACCTGTTTTTGCTTGAACATGAAATGCCTCCAAATGGTATTTAATTCACTTCCCGGGCCCCTGGAAGCATGAAAATCACTTTAAACATGCTTATTTTAGCTCTAAAACTGATGATCTACCTACAAATGTGAACTGACGTTCAAAAATAAAACATTTGAAAACTAACCATTTTTCACCTTTCTGAAGCATGACGTAATGGGGGGGGTGTTATCTCTTTTGTCAAAAATCACCTGTTTTTGCTTGAACATTAAATGCCTCCAAATGGTATTTAATTCACTTCCCGGGCCCCTGGAAGCATGAAAATCACTTTAAACATGCTAATTTTAGCTCTAAAACTGATGATCTACCTACAAATGTGAACTGACGTTCAAAAATAAAACATTTGAAAACGGACCATTTTTTACCTTTCTGAAGCATGACGTAATGGGGGGGTGTTATCCCTTTTGTCAAAAATCACCTGTTTTTGCTTGAACATTAAATGCCTCCAAATGGTATTTAATTCACTTCCCGGGCCCCTGGAAGCATGAAAATCACTTTAAACATGCTAATTTTAGCTCTAAAACTGATGATCTACCTACAAATGTGAACTGACGTTAAAAAATAAAACATTTGAAAACGGACCATTTTTCACCTTTCTGCAGCATGACGTAATGGGGGGGTGTTATCTCTTTTGTCAAAAATCACCTGTTTTTGCTTGAACATTAAATGCCTCCAAATGGTATTTAATTCACTTCCCGGGCCCCTGGAAGCATGAAAATCACTTTAAACATGCTAATTTTAGCTCTAAAACTGATGATCTACCTACAAATGTGAACTGACTTTCAAAAATAAAACATTTGAAAACGGACAATTTTTCACCTTTCTGAAGCATGACGTAATGGGGGGGTGTTATCTCTTTTGTCAAAAATCACCTGTTTTTGCTTGAACATTAAATGCCTCCAAATGGTATTTAATTCACTTCCCGGGCCCCTGGAAGCATGAAAATCACTTTAAACATGCTAATTTTAGCTCTAAAACTGATGATCTACCTACAAATGTGAACTGACGTTCAAAAATAAAACATTTGAAAACGGACCATTTTTCACCTTTCTGAAGCATGACGTAATGGGGGGGGGTGTTATCTCTTTTATCAAAAATCACCTGTTTTTGCTTGAACATTAAATGCCTCCAAATGGTATTTAATTCAATACCCGGGCCCCTGGAAGCATGAAAATCACTTTAAACATGCTAATTTAAGCTCTAAAACTGATGATCTACCTACAAATATGAACTGACTTTCAAAAATAAAACATTTGAAAACGGACAATTTTTCACCTTTCTGAAGCATGACGTAATGGGGGGGTGTTATCTCTTTTGTCAAAAATCACCTGTTTTTGCTTGAACATTAAATGCCTCCAAATGGTATTTAATTCACTTCCCGGGCCCCTGGAAGCATGAAAATCACTTTAAACATGCAAATTTTACCTCTAAAACTGATGATCTACCTACAAATGTAAACTGACGTTCAAAAATAAAACATTTGAAAACGGACCATTTTTCACCTTTCTGAAGCGTGACGTAATGGGGGGGTGTTATCTCTTTTGTCAAAAATCACCTGTTTTTGCTTGAACATTAAATGCCTCCAAATGGTATTTAATTCACTTCCCGGGGTGAAGAAACACTTTTTGAGACCTCAGAGTGAGTAAATTGGCCATTTTCATGCACTTTTAACCATTTCACAAATCTTGTGTTTTGGGCCCCTGGAAGCATGAAAATCACTTTAAACATGCTAATTTTAGCTCTAAAACTGATGATCTACCTACAAATGTGAACTGACGTTCAAAAATAAAACATTTGAAAACGGACCATTTTTCACCTTTCTGAAGCATGACGTAATGGGGGGGTGTTATCCCTTTTGTCAAAAATCACCTGTTTTTGCTTGAACATTAAATAGCTCCAAATGGTATTTAATTCACTTCCCGGGCCCCTGAAAGCATGAAAATCACTTTAAACATGCTAATTTTAGCTCTAAAACTGATGATCTACCTACAAATGTGAACTGACGTTAAAAAATAAAACATTTGAAAACGGATCATTTTTCACCTTTCTGCAGCATGACGTAATGGGGGGGTGTTATCTCTTTTGTCAAAAATCACCTGTTTTTGCTTGAACATTAAATGCCTCCAAATGGTATTTAATTCACTTCCCGGGCCCCTGGAAGCATGAAAATCACTTTAAACATGCTAATTTTAGCTCTAAAACTGATGATCTACCTACAAATGTGAACTGACTTTCAAAAATAAAACATTTGAAAACGGACAATTTTTCACCTTTCTGAAGCATGACGTAATGGGGGGGTGTTATCTCTTTTGTCAAAAATCACCTGTTTTTGCTTGAACATTAAATGCCTCCAAATGGTATTTAATTCACTTCCCGGGCCCCTGGAAGCATGAAAATCACTTTAAACATGCTAATTTTAGCTCTAAAACTGATGATCTACCGACAAATGTGAACTGACGTTCAAAAATAAAACATTTGAAAACGTACCATTTTTCACCTTTCTGAAGCATGACGTAATGGGGGGTGTTATCTCTTTTGTCAAAAATCACCTGTTTTTGCTTGAACATTAAATGCCTCCAAATGGTATTTAATTCACTTCCCGGGGTGAAGAAACACTTTTTGAGACCTCAGAGTGAGTAAATTGGCCATTTTCATGCACTTTTAACCATTTCACAAATCTTGAGTTTTGGGCCCCTGGAAGCATGAAAATCACTTTAAACATGCTAATTTTAGCTCTAAAACTGATGATCTACCTACAAATGTGAACTGACGTTCAAAAATAAAACATTTGAAAACGGACAATTTTTCACCTTTCTGAAGCATGACGTAATGGGGGGGTGTTATCCCTTTTGTCAAAAATCACCTGTTTTTGCTTGAACATTAAATGCCTCCAAATGGTATTTAATTCACTTCCCGGGCCCCTGGAAGCATGAAAATCACTTTAAACATGCTTATTTTAGCTCTAAAACTGATGATCTACCTACAAATGTGAACTGACGTTCAAAAATAAAACATTTGAAAACGGACCATTTTTCACCTTTCTGAAGCATGACGTAATGGGGGGTGTTATCTCTTTTGTCAAAAATCACCTGTTTTTGCTTGAACATTAAATGCCTCCAAATGGTATTTAATTCACTTCCCGAGGTGAAGAAACACTTTTTGAGACCTCAGAGTGAGTAAATTGGCCATTTTCATGCACTTTTAACCATTCCACAAATCTTGTGTTTTAGGCCCCTGGAAGCATGAAAATCACTTTAAACATGCTAATTTTAGCTCTAAAACTGATGATCTACCTACAAATGTGAACTGACTTTCAAAAATAAAACATTTGAAAACGGACAATTTTTCACCTTTCTGAAGCATGACGTAATGGGGGGTGTTATCTCTTTTGTCAAAAATCACCTGTTTTTGCTTGAACATTAAATGCCTCCAAATGGTATTTAATTCACTTCCCGGGCCCCTGGAAGCATGAAAATCACTTTAAACATGCTAATTTTAGCTCTAAAACTGATGATCTACCTACAAATGTGAACTGACTTTCAAAAATAAAACATTTGAAAACGGACCATTTTTCACCTTTCTGAAGCATGACGTAATGGGGGGGTGTTATCTCTTTTGTCAAAAATCACCTGTTTTTGCTTGAATATTAAATGCCTCCAAATGGTATCTAATTCACTTCCCGGGCCCCTGGAAGCATGAAAATCACTTTAAACATGCTAATTTTAGCTCTAAAACTGATGATCTACCTACAAATGTGAACTGACGTTCAAAAATAAAACATTTGAAAACTGACCATTTTTCACCTTTCTGAAGCATGACATAATGGGGGGGTGTTATCTCTTTTGTCAAAAATCACCTGTTTTTGCTTGAACATTAAATACCTCCAAATGGTATTTAATTCACTTCCCGGGCCCCTGGAAGCATGAAAATCACTTTAAACATGCTAATTTTAGCTCTAAAACTGATGATCTACCTACAAATGTGAACTGACTTTCAAAAATAAAACATTTGAAAACGGACAATTTTTCACCTTTCTGAAGCATGACGTAATGGGGGGGTGTTATCCCTTTTGTCAAAAATCACCTGTTTTTGCTTGAACATTAAATGCCTCCAAATGGTATTTAATTCACTTCCCGGGCCCCTGGAAGCATGAAAATCACTTTAAACATGCTTATTTTACTCTAAAACTGATGATCTACCTACAAATGTGAACTGACGTTCAAAAATAAAACATTTGAAAACGGACCATTTTTCACCTTTCTGAAGCATGACGTAATGGGGGGGTGTTATCTCTTTTGTCAAAAATCACCTGTTTTTGCTTGAACAGTAAATGCCTCCAAATGGTATTTAATTCACTTCCCGGGGTGAAGAAACACTTTTTGAGACCTCAGAGTGAGTAAATTGGCCATTTTCATGCACTTTTAACCATTTCACAAATCTTGTGTTTTGGGCCCCTGGAAGCATGAAAATCACTTTAAACATGCTAATTTTAGCTCTAAAACTGATGATCTACCTACAAATGTGAACTGACGTTAAAAAATAAAACATTTGAAAACGGACCATTTTTCACCTTTCTGCAGCATGACGTAATGGGGGGGTGTTATCTCTTTTGTCAAAAATCACCTGTTTTTGCTTGAACATTAAATGCCTCCAAATGGTATTTAATTCACTTCCCGGGCCCCTGGAAGCATGAAAATCACTTTAAACATGCTTATTTTAGCTCTAAAACTGATGATCTACCTACAAATGTGAACTGACGTTCAAAAATAAAACATTTGAAAACTGACCATTTTTCACCTTTCTGAAGCATGACGTAATGGGGGGGTGTTATCTCTTTTGTCAAAAATCACCTGTTTTTGCTTGAACATTAAATGCCTCCAAATGGTATTTAATTCACTTCCCGGGCCCCTGGAAGCATGAAAATCACTTTAAACATGCTAATTTTAGCTCTAAAACTGATGATCTACCTACAAATGTGAACTGACGTTCAAAAATAAAACATTTGAAAACGGACCATTTTTCACCTTTCTGAAGCATGACGTAATGGGGGGGTGTTATCCCTTTTGTCAAAAATCACCTGTTTTTGCTTGAACATTAAATGCCTCCAAATGGTATTTAATTCACTTCCCGGGCCCCTGGAAGCATGAAAATCACTTTAAACATGCTTATTTTAGCTCTAAAACTGATGATCTACCTACAAATGTGAACTGACGTTCAAAAATAAAACATTTGAAAACGGACCATTTTTCACCTTTCTGAAGCATGACGTAATGGGGGGGTGTTATCTCTTTTGTCAAAAATCACCTGTTTTTGTTTGAACATTAAATGCCTCCAAATGGTATTTAATTCACTTCCCGGGCCCCTGGAAGCATGAAAATCACTTTAAACATGCTTATTTTAGCTCTAAAACTGATGATCTACCTACAAATGTGAACTGACGTTCAAAAATAAAACATTTGAAAACGGACCATTTTATCACCTGTTTTTGCTTGAACATTAAATGCCTCCAAATGGTATTTAATTCACTTCCCGGGGTGAAGAAACACTTTTTGAGACCTCAGAGTGAGTAAATTGGCCATTTTCATGCACTTTTAACCATTCCACAAATCTTGTGTTTTGGGCCCCTGGAAGCATGAAAATCACTTTAAACATGCTAATTTTAGCTCTAAAACTGATGATCTACCTACAAATGTGAACTGACTTTCAAAAATAAAACATTTGAAAACGGACAATTTTTCACCTTTCTGAAGCATGACGTAATGGGGGGGTGTTATCTCTTTTGTCAAAAATCACCTGTTTTTGTTTGAACATTAAATGCCTCCAAATGGTATTTAATTCACTTCCCGGGCCCCTGGAAGCATGAAAATCACTTTCAACATGCTAATTTTAGCTCTAAAACTGATGATCTACCTACAAATGTGAACTGACGTTCAAAAATAAAACATTTGAAAACGGACCATTTTTCACCTTTCTGAAGCATGACGTAATGGGGGGGTGTTATCTCTTTTGTCAAAAATCACCTGTTTTTGCTTGAACATTAAATGCCTCCAAATGGTATTTAATTCACTTCCCGGGGTGAAGAAACACTTTTTGAGACCTCAGAGTGAGTAAATTGGCCATTTTCATGCACTTTTAACCATTCCACAAATCTTGTGTTTTGGGCCCCTGGAAGCATGAAAATCACTTTAAACATGCTAATTTTAGCTCTAAAACTGATGATCTACCTACAAATGTGAACTGACGTTAAAAAATAAAACATTTGAAAACGGACCATTTTTCACCTTTCTGCAGCATGACGTAATGGGGGGGTGTTATCTCTTTTGTCAAAAATCACGTGTTTTTGCTTGAACATTAAATGCCTCCAAATGGTATTTAATTCACTTCCCGGGGTGAAGAAACACTTTTTGAGACCTCAGAGTGAGTAAATTGGCCATTTTCATGCACTTTTAACCATTCCACAAATCTTGTGTTTTGGGCCCCTGGAAGCATGAAAATCACTTTAAACATGCTAATTTTAGCTCTAAAACTGATGATCTACCTACAAATGTGAACTGACGTTAAAAAATAAAACATTTGAAAACGGACCATTTTTCACCTTTCTGCAGCATGACGTAATGGGGGGGTGTTATCTCTTTTGTCAAAAATCACCTGTTTTTGCTTGAACATTAAATGCCTCCAAATGGTATTTAATTCACTTCCCGGGCCCCTGGAAGCATGAAAATCACTTTAAACATGCTAATTTTAGCTCTAAAACTGATGATCTACCTACAAATGTGAACTGACTTTCAAAAATAAAACATTTGAAAACGGACAATTTTTCACCTTTCTGAAGCATGACGTAATGGGGGGGTGTTATCTCTTTTGTCAAAAATCACCTGTTTTTGCTTGAACATTAAATGCCTCCAAATGGTATTTAATTCACTTCCCGGGCCCCTGGAAGCATGAAAATCACTTTAAACATGCTAATTTTAGCTCTAAAACTGATGATCTACCTACAAATGTGAACTGACGTTCAAAAATAAAACATTTGAAAACGGACCATTTTTCACCTTTCTGAAGCATGACGTAATGGGGGGGGGTGTTATCTCTTTTATCAAAAATCACCTGTTTTTGCTTGAACATTAAATGCCTCCAAATGGTATTTAATTCAATACCCGGGCCCCTGGAAGCATGAAAATCACTTTAAACATGCTAATTTAAGCTCTAAAACTGATGATCTACCTACAAATATGAACTGACTTTCAAAAATAAAACATTTGAAAACGGACAATTTTTCACCTTTCTGAAGCATGACGTAATGGGGGGGTGTTATCTCTTTTGTCAAAAATCACCTGTTTTTGCTTGAACATTAAATGCCTCCAAATGGTATTTAATTCACTTCCCGGGCCCCTGGAAGCATGAAAATCACTTTAAACATGCAAATTTTACCTCTAAAACTGATGATCTACCTACAAATGTAAACTGACGTTCAAAAATAAAACATTTGAAAACGGACCATTTTTCACCTTTCTGAAGCGTGACGTAATGGGGGGGTGTTATCTCTTTTGTCAAAAATCACCTGTTTTTGCTTGAACATTAAATGCCTCCAAATGGTATTTAATTCACTTCCCGGGCCCCTGAAAGCATGAAAATCACTTTAAACATGCTAATTTTAGCTCTAAAACTGATGATCTACCTACAAATGTGAACTGACGTTAAAAAATAAAACATTTGAAAACGGATCATTTTTCACCTTTCTGCAGCATGACGTAATGGGGGGGTGTTATCTCTTTTGTCAAAAATCACCTGTTTTTGCTTGAACATTAAATGCCTCCAAATGGTATTTAATTCACTTCCCGGGCCCCTGGAAGCATGAAAATCACTTTAAACATGCTAATTTTAGCTCTAAAACTGATGATCTACCTACAAATGTGAACTGACTTTCAAAAATAAAACATTTGAAAACGGACAATTTTTCACCTTTCTGAAGCATGACGTAATGGGGGGGTGTTATCTCTTTTGTCAAAAATCACCTGTTTTTGCTTGAACATTAAATGCCTCCAAATGGTATTTAATTCACTTCCCGGGCCCCTGGAAGCATGAAAATCACTTTAAACATGCTAATTTTAGCTCTAAAACTGATGATCTACCGACAAATGTGAACTGACGTTCAAAAATAAAACATTTGAAAACGTACCATTTTTCACCTTTCTGAAGCATGACGTAATGGGGGGTGTTATCTCTTTTGTCAAAAATCACCTGTTTTTGCTTGAACATTAAATGCCTCCAAATGGTATTTAATTCACTTCCCGGGGTGAAGAAACACTTTTTGAGACCTCAGAGTGAGTAAATTGGCCATTTTCATGCACTTTTAACCATTTCACAAATCTTGAGTTTTGGGCCCCTGGAAGCATGAAAATCACTTTAAACATGCTAATTTTAGCTCTAAAACTGATGATCTACCTACAAATGTGAACTGACGTTCAAAAATAAAACATTTGAAAACGGACAATTTTTCACCTTTCTGAAGCATGACGTAATGGGGGGTGTTATCTCTTTTGTCAAAAATCACCTGTTTTTGCTTGAACATTAAATGCCTCCAAATGGTATTTAATTCACTTCCCGAGGTGAAGAAACACTTTTTGAGACCTCAGAGTGAGTAAATTGGCCATTTTCATGCACTTTTAACCATTCCACAAATCTTGTGTTTTAGGCCCCTGGAAGCATGAAAATCACTTTAAACATGCTAATTTTAGCTCTAAAACTGATGATCTACCTACAAATGTGAACTGACTTTCAAAAATAAAACATTTGAAAACGGACAATTTTTCACCTTTCTGAAGCATGACGTAATGGGGGGTGTTATCTCTTTTGTCAAAAATCACCTGTTTTTGCTTGAACATTAAATGCCTCCAAATGGTATTTAATTCACTTCCCGGGCCCCTGGAAGCATGAAAATCACTTTAAACATGCTAATTTTAGCTCTAAAACTGATGATCTACCTACAAATGTGAACTGACTTTCAAAAATAAAACATTTGAAAACGGACCATTTTTCACCTTTCTGAAGCATGACGTAATGGGGGGGTGTTATCTCTTTTGTCAAAAATCACCTGTTTTTGCTTGAATATTAAATGCCTCCAAATGGTATCTAATTCACTTCCCGGGCCCCTGGAAGCATGAAAATCACTTTAAACATGCTAATTTTAGCTCTAAAACTGATGATCTACCTACAAATGTGAACTGACGTTCAAAAATAAAACATTTGAAAACTGACCATTTTTCACCTTTCTGAAGCATGACGTAATGGGGGGGTGTTATCTCTTTTGTCAAAAATCACCTGTTTTTGCTTGAACATTAAATACCTCCAAATGGTATTTAATTCACTTCCCGGGCCCCTGGAAGCATGAAAATCACTTTAAACATGCTAATTTTAGCTCTAAAACTGATGATCTACCTACAAATGTGAACTGACTTTCAAAAATAAAACATTTGAAAACAGACAATTTTTCACCTTTCTGAAGCATGACGTAATGGGGGGGTGTTATCCCTTTTGTCAAAAATCACCTGTTTTTGCTTGAACATTAAATGCCTCCAAATGGTATTTAATTCACTTCCCGGGCCCCTGGAAGCATGAAAATCACTTTAAACATGCTTATTTTACTCTAAAACTGATGATCTACCTACAAATGTGAACTGACGTTCAAAAATAAAACATTTGAAAACGGACCATTTTTCACCTTTCTGAAGCATGACGTAATGGGGGGGTGTTATCTCTTTTGTCAAAAATCACCTGTTTTTGCTTGAACAGTAAATGCCTCCAAATGGTATTTAATTCACTTCCCGGGGTGAAGAAACACTTTTTGAGACCTCAGAGTGAGTAAATTGGCCATTTTCATGCACTTTTAACCATTTCACAAATCTTGTGTTTTGGGCCCCTGGAAGCATGAAAATCACTTTAAACATGGTAATTTTAGCTCTAAAACTGATGATCTACCTACAAATGTGAACTGACGTTCAAAAATAAAACATTTGAAAACGGACCATTTTTCACCTTTCTGAAGCATGACGTAATGGGGGGGTGTTATCTCTTTTGTCAAAAATCACCTGTTTTTGCTTGAACAGTAAATGCCTCCAAATGGTATTTAATTCACTTCCCGGGGTGAAGAAACACTTTTTGAGACCTCAGAGTGAGTAAATTGGCCATTTTCATGCACTTTTAACCATTTCACAAATCTTGTGTTTTGGGCCCCTGGAAGCATGAAAATCACTTTAAACATGGTAATTTTAGCTCTAAAACTGATGATCTACCTACAAATGTGAACTGACGTTCAAAAATAAAACATTTGAAAACGGACCATTTTTCACCTTTCTGAAGCATGACGTAATGGGGGGGTGTTATCCCTTTTGTCAAAAATCACCTGTTTTTGCTTGAACATTAAATGCCTCCAAATGGTATTTAATTCACTTCCCGGGCCCCTGGAAGCATGAAAATCACTTTAAACATGCTTATTTTAGCTCTAAAACTGATGATCTACCTACAAATGTGAACTGACGTTCAAAAATAAAACATTTGAAAACGGACCATTTTTCACCTTTCTGAAGCATGACGTAATGGGGGGGTGTTATCTCTTTTGTCAAAAATCACCTGTTTTTGTTTGAACATTAAATGCCTCCAAATGGTATTTAATTCACTTCCCGGGCCCCTGGAAGCATGAAAATCACTTTAAACATGCTTATTTTAGCTCTAAAACTGATGATCTACCTACAAATGTGAACTGACGTTCAAAAATAAAACATTTGAAAACGGACCATTTTATCACCTGTTTTTGCTTGAACATTAAATGCCTCCAAATGGTATTTAATTCACTTCCCGGGGTGAAGAAACACTTTTTGAGACCTCAGAGTGAGTAAATTGGCCATTTTCATGCACTTTTAACCATTCCACAAATCTTGTGTTTTGGGCCCCTGGAAGCATGAAAATCACTTTAAACATGCTAATTTTAGCTCTAAAACTGATGATCTACCTACAAATGTGAACTGACTTTCAAAAATAAAACATTTGAAAACGGACAATTTTTCACCTTTCTGAAGCATGACGTAATGGGGGGGTGTTATCTCTTTTGTCAAAAATCACCTGTTTTTGTTTGAACATTAAATGCCTCCAAATGGTATTTAATTCACTTCCCGGGCCCCTGGAAGCATGAAAATCACTTTCAACATGCTAATTTTAGCTCTAAAACTGATGATCTACCTACAAATGTGAACTGACGTTCAAAAATAAAACATTTGAAAACGGACCATTTTTCACCTTTCTGAAGCATGACGTAATGGGGGGGTGTTATCTCTTTTGTCAAAAATCACCTGTTTTTGCTTGAACATTAAATGCCTCCAAATGGTATTTAATTCACTTCCCGGGGTGAAGAAACACTTTTTGAGACCTCAGAGTGAGTAAATTGGCCATTTTCATGCACTTTTAACCATTCCACAAATCTTGTGTTTTGGGCCCCTGGAAGCATGAAAATCACTTTAAACATGCTAATTTTAGCTCTAAAACTGATGATCTACCTACAAATGTGAACTGACGTTAAAAAATAAAACATTTGAAAACGGACCATTTTTCACCTTTCTGCAGCATGACGTAATGGGGGGGTGTTATCTCTTTTGTCAAAAATCACGTGTTTTTGCTTGAACATTAAATGCCTCCAAATGGTATTTAATTCACTTCCCGGGGTGAAGAAACACTTTTTGAGACCTCAGAGTGAGTAAATTGGCCATTTTCATGCACTTTTAACCATTCCACAAATCTTGTGTTTTGGGCCCCTGGAAGCATGAAAATCACTTTAAACATGCTAATATTAGCTCTAAAACTGATGATCTACCTACAAATGTGAACTGACTTTCAAAAATAAAACATTTGAAAACGGACCATTTTTCACCTTTCTGAAGCATGACGTAATGGGGGGTGTTATCTCTTTTGTCAAAAATCACCTGTTTTTGCTTGAACATTAAATGCCTCCAAATGGTATCTAATTCACTTCCCGGGCCCCTGGAAGCATGAAAATCACTTTAAAAATGCTAATTTTAGCTCCAAAACTGATGATCTACCTACAAATGTGAACTGACGTTAAAAAATAAAACATTTGAAAACGGACCATTTTTCACCTTTCTGCAGCATGACGTAATGGGGGGGTGTTATCTCTTTTGTCAAAAATCACCTGTTTTTGCTTGAACATTAAATGCCTCCAAATGGTATTTAATTCACTTCCCGGGCCCCTGGAAGCATGAAAATCACTTTAAACATGCTAATTGTAGCTCTAAAACTGATGATCTACCTACAAATGTGAACTGACTTTCAAAAATAAAACATTTGAAAACGGACAATTTTTCACCTTTCTGAAGCATGACGTAATGGGGGGGTGTTATCTCTTTTGTCAAAAATCACCTGTTTTTGCTTGAACATTAAATGCCTCCAAATGGTATTTAATTCACTTCCCGGGCCCCTGGAAGCATGAAAATCACTTTAAACATGCTAATTTTAGCTCTAAAACTGATGATCTACCTACAAATGTGAACTGACGTTCAAAAATAAAACATTTGAAAACGGACCATTTTTCACCTTTCTGAAGCATGACGTAATGGGGGGGTGTTATCTCTTTTGTCAAAAATCACCTGTTTTTGCTTGAACATTAAATGCCTCCAAATGGTATTTAATTCACTACCCGGGCCCCTGGAAGCATGAAAATCACTTTAAACATGCTAATTTTAGCTCTAAAACTGATGATCTACCTACAAATATGAACTGACTTTCAAAAATAAAACATTTGAAAACGGACAATTTTTCACCTTTCTGAAGCATGACGTAATGGGGGGGTGTTATCTCTTTTGTCAAAAATCACCTGTTTTTGCTTGAACATTAAATGCCTCCAAATGGTATTTAATTCACTTCCCGGGCCCCTGGAAGCATGAAAATCACTTTAAACATGCAAATTTTAGCTCTAAAACTGATGATCTACCTACAAATGTGAACTGACGTTCAAAAATAAAACATTTGAAAACTGACCATTTTTCACCTTTCTGAAGCGTGACGTAATGGGGGGATGTTATCTCTTTTGTCAAAAATCACCTGTTTTTGCTTGAACATTAAATGCCTCCAAATGGTATTTAATTCACTTCCCGGGGTGAAGAAACACTTTTTGAGACCTCAGAGTGAGTAAATTGGCCATTTTCATGCACTTTTAACCATTTCACAAATCTTGTGTTTTGGGCCCCTGGAAGCATGAAAATCACTTTAAACATGCTAATTTTAGCTCTAAAACTGATGATCTACCTACAAATGTGATCTGACGTTCAAAAATAAAACATTTGAAAACGGACCATTTTTCACCTTTCTGCAGCATGACGTAATGGGGGGGTGTTATCTCTTTTGTCAAAAATCACCTGTTTTTGCTTGAACATTAAATGCCTCCAAATGGTATTTAATTCACTTCCCGGGCGCCTGGAAGCATGAAAATCACTTTAAACATGCTAATTTTAGCTCTAAAACTGATGATCTACCTACAAATGTGAACTGACGTTCAAAAATAAAACATTTGAAAACTGACCATTTTTCACCTTTCTGAAGCATGACGTAATGGGGGGGTGTTATCTCTTTTGTCAAAAATCACCTGTTTTTGCTTGAACATTAAATGCCTCCAAATGGTATTTAATTCACTTCCCGGGCCCCTGGAAGCATGAAAATCACTTTAAACATGCTAATTTTAGCTCTAAAACTGATCATCTACCTACAAATGTGAACTGACGTTCAAAAATAAAACATTTGAAAACGGACAATTTTTCACCTTTCTGAAGCATGACGTAATGGGGGGGGTGTTATCTCTTTTGTCAAAAATCACCTGTTTTTGCTTGAACATTAAATGCCTCCAAATGGTATTTAGTTCACTTCCCGGGCCCCTGGAAGCATGAAAATCACTTTAAACATGCTTATTTTAGCTCTAAAACTGATGATCGACCTACAAATGTGAACTGACGTTCAAAAATAAAACATTTGAAAACGGACCATTTTTCACCTTTCTGAAGCATGACGTAATGGGGGGTGTTATCTCTTTTGTCAAAAATCACCTGTTTTTGCTTGAACATTAAATGCCTCCAAATGGTATTTAATTCACTTCCCGGGGTGAAGAAACACTTTTTGAGACCTCAGAGTGAGTAAATTGGCCATTTTCATGCACTTTTAACCATTCCACAAATCTTGTGTTTTGGGCCCCTGGACCATGAAAATCACTTTAAACATGCTAATTTTAGCTCTAAAACTGATGATCTACCTACAAATGTGAACTGACGTTAAAAAATAAAACATTTGAAAACGGACCATTTTTCACCTTTCTGAAGCATGACGTAATGGGGGGGTGTTATCTCTTTTGTCAAAAATCACCTGTTTTTGCTTGAACATTAAATGCCTCCAAATGGTATTTAATTCACTTCCCGGGCCCCTGGAAGCATGAAAATCACTTTAAACATGCTAATTTTAGCTCTAAAACTGATGATCTACCTACAAATGTGAACTGACTTTCAAAAATAAAACATTTGAAAACGGACAATTTTTCACCTTTCTGAAGCATGACGTAATGGGGGGTGTTATCTCTTTTGTCAAAAATCACCTGTTTTTGCTTGAACATTAAATGCCTCCAAATGGTATTTAATTCACTTCCCGGGCCTCTGGAAGCATGAAAATCACTTTAAACATGCTAATGTTAGCTCTAAAACTGATGATCTACCTACAAATGGGAACTGACGTTCAAAAATAAAACATTTGAAAACGGACAATTTTTCACCTTTCTGAAGCATGACGTAATGGGGGGGGTGTTATCCCTTTTGTCAAAAATCACCTGTTTTTGCTTGAACATTAAATGCCTCCAAATGGTATTTAATTCACTTCCCGGGCCCCTGGAAGCATGAAAATCACTTTAAACATGCTTATTTTACTCTAAAACTGATGATCTACCTACAAATGTGAACTGACGTTCAAAAATAAAACATTTGAAAACTGACCATTTTTCACCTTTCTGAAGCATGACGTAATGGGGGGGTGTTATCTCTTTTGTCAAAAATCACCTGTTTTTGCTTGAACATTAAATGCCTCCAAATGGTATTTAATTCACTTCCCGGGGTGAAGAAAAACTTTTTGAGACCTCAGAGTGAGTAAATTGGCCATTTTCATGCACTTTTAACCATTCCACAAATCTTGTGTTTTGGGCCCCTGGAAGCATGAAAATCACTTTAAACATGCTAATTTTAGCTCTAAAACTGATGATCTACCTACAAATGTGAACTGACGTTAAAAAATAAAACATTTGAAAACGGACCATTTTTCACCTTTCTGCAGCATGACGTAATGGGGGGGTGTTATCTCTTTTGTCAAAAATCACGTGTTTTTGCTTGAACATTAAATGCCTCCAAATGGTATTTAATTCACTTCCCGGGGTGAAGAAACACTTTTTGAGACCTCAGAGTGAGTAAATTGGCCATTTTCATGCACTTTTAACCATTCCACAAATCTTGTGTTTTGGGCCCCTGGAAGCATGAAAATCACTTTAAACATGCTAATATTAGCTCTAAAACTGATGATCTACCTACAAATGTGAACTGACTTTCAAAAATAAAACATTTGAAAACGGACCATTTTTCACCTTTCTGAAGCATGACGTAATGGGGGGTGTTATCTCTTTTGTCAAAAATCACCTGTTTTTGCTTGAACATTAAATGCCTCCAAATGGTATCTAATTCACTTCCCGGGCCCCTGGAAGCATGAAAATCACTTTAAAAATGCTAATTTTAGCTCCAAAACTGATGATCTACCTACAAATGTGAACTGACGTTAAAAAATAAAACATTTGAAAACGGACCATTTTTCACCTTTCTGCAGCATGACGTAATGGGGGGGTGTTATCTCTTTTGTCAAAAATCACCTGTTTTTGCTTGAACATTAAATGCCTCCAAATGGTATTTAATTCACTTCCCGGGCCCCTGGAAGCATGAAAATCACTTTAAACATGCAAATTTTAGCTCTAAAACTGATGATCTACCTACAAATGTGAACTGACGTTCAAAAATAAAACATTTGAAAACTGACCATTTTTCACCTTTCTGAAGCGTGACGTAATGGGGGGATGTTATCTCTTTTGTCAAAAATCACCTGTTTTTGCTTGAACATTAAATGCCTCCAAATGGTATTTAATTCACTTCCCGGGGTGAAGAAACACTTTTTGAGACCTCAGAGTGAGTAAATTGGCCATTTTCATGCACTTTTAACCATTTCACAAATCTTGTGTTTTGGGCCCCTGGAAGCATGAAAATCACTTTAAACATGCTAATTTTAGCTCTAAAACTGATGATCTACCTACAAATGTGATCTGACGTTCAAAAATAAAACATTTGAAAACGGACCATTTTTCACCTTTCTGCAGCATGACGTAATGGGGGGGTGTTATCTCTTTTGTCAAAAATCACCTGTTTTTGCTTGAACATTAAATGCCTCCAAATGGTATTTAATTCACTTCCCGGGCGCCTGGAAGCATGAAAATCACTTTAAACATGCTAATTTTAGCTCTAAAACTGATGATCTACCTACAAATGTGAACTGACGTTCAAAAATAAAACATTTGAAAACTGACCATTTTTCACCTTTCTGAAGCATGACGTAATGGGGGGGTGTTATCTCTTTTGTCAAAAATCACCTGTTTTTGCTTGAACATTAAATGCCTCCAAATGGTATTTAATTCACTTCCCGGGCCCCTGGAAGCATGAAAATCACTTTAAACATGCTAATTTTAGCTCTAAAACTGATCATCTACCTACAAATGTGAACTGACGTTCAAAAATAAAACATTTGAAAACGGACAATTTTTCACCTTTCTGAAGCATGACGTAATGGGGGGGTGTTATCTCTTTTGTCAAAAATCACCTGTTTTTGCTTGAACATTAAATGCCTCCAAATGGTATTTAGTTCACTTCCCGGGCCCCTGGAAGCATGAAAATCACTTTAAACATGCTTATTTTAGCTCTAAAACTGATGATCGACCTACAAATGTGAACTGACGTTCAAAAATAAAACATTTGAAAACGGACCATTTTTCACCTTTCTGAAGCATGACGTAATGGGGGGTGTTATCTCTTTTGTCAAAAATCACCTGTTTTTGCTTGAACATTAAATGCCTCCAAATGGTATTTAATTCACTTCCCGGGGTGAAGAAACACTTTTTGAGACCTCAGAGTGAGTAAATTGGCCATTTTCATGCACTTTTAACCATTCCACAAATCTTGTGTTTTGGGCCCCTGGACCATGAAAATCACTTTAAACATGCTAATTTTAGCTCTAAAACTGATGATCTACCTACAAATGTGAACTGACGTTAAAAAATAAAACATTTGAAAACGGACCATTTTTCACCTTTCTGAAGCATGACGTAATGGGGGGGTGTTATCTCTTTTGTCAAAAATCACCTGTTTTTGCTTGAACATTAAATGCCTCCAAATGGTATTTAATTCACTTCCCGGGCCCCTGGAAGCATGAAAATCACTTTAAACATGCTAATTTTAGCTCTAAAACTGATGATCTACCTACAAATGTGAACTGACTTTCAAAAATAAAACATTTGAAAACGGACAATTTTTCACCTTTCTGAAGCATGACGTAATGGGGGGTGTTATCTCTTTTGTCAAAAATCACCTGTTTTTGCTTGAACATTAAATGCCTCCAAATGGTATTTAATTCACTTCCCGGGCCTCTGGAAGCATGAAAATCACTTTAAACATGCTAATGTTAGCTCTAAAACTGATGATCTACCTACAAATGGGAACTGACGTTCAAAAATAAAACATTTGAAAACGGACAATTTTTCACCTTTCTGAAGCATGACGTAATGGGGGGGGTGTTATCCCTTTTGTCAAAAATCACCTGTTTTTGCTTGAACATTAAATGCCTCCAAATGGTATTTAATTCACTTCCCGGGCCCCTGGAAGCATGAAAATCACTTTAAACATGCTTATTTTACTCTAAAACTGATGATCTACCTACAAATGTGAACTGACGTTCAAAAATAAAACATTTGAAAACGGACCATTTTTCACCTTTCTGAAGCATGACGTAATGGGGGGGGTGTTATCTCTTTTGTCAAAAATCACCTGTTTTTGCTTGAACATTAAATGCCTCCAAATGGTATCTAATTCACTTCCCGGGCCCCTGGAAGCATGAAAATCACTTTAAACATGCTAATTTTAGCTCTAAAACTGATGATCTACCTACAAATGTGAACTGACGTTCAAAAATAAAACATTTGAATACTGACCATTTTTCACCTTTCTGAAGCATGACGTAATGGGGGGGTGTTATCTCTTTTGTCAAAAATCACCTGTTTTTGCTTGAACATTAAATGCCTCCAAATGGTATTTAATTCACTTCCCGGGCCCCTGGAAGCATGAAAATCACTTTAAACATGCTAATTTTAGCTCTAAAACTGATGATCTACCTACAAATGTGAACTGACGTTAAAAAATAAAACATTTGAAAACGGACCATTTTTCACCTTTCTGAAGCATGACGTAATGGGGGGGTGTTATCTCTTTTGTCAAAAATCACCTGTTTTTGCTTGAACATTAAATGCCTCCAAATGGTATCTAATTCACTTCCCGGGCCCCTGGAAGCATGAAAATCACTTTAAACATGCTAATTTTAGCTCTAAAACTGATGATCTACCTACAAATGTGAACTGACGTTCAAAAATAAAACATTTGAATACTGACCATTTTTCACCTTTCTGAAGCATGACGTAATGGGGGGGTGTTATCTCTTTTGTCAAAAATCACCTGTTTTTGCTTGAACATTAAATGCCTCCAAATGGTATTTAATTCACTTCCCGGGCCCCTGGAAGCATGAAAATCACTTTAAACATGCTAATTTTAGCTCTAAAACTGATGATCTACCTACAAATGTGAACTGACTTTCAAAAATAAAACATTTGAAAACGGACAATTTTTCACCTTTCTGAAGCATGACGTAATGGGGGGGTGTTATCTCTTTTGTCAAAAATCACCTGTTTTTGCTTGAACATTAAATGCCTCCAAATGGTATTTAATTCACTTCCCGGGGTGAAGAAACACTTTTTGAGACCTCAGAGTGAGTAAATTGGCCATTTTCATGCTCTTTTAACCATTTCACAAATCTTGTGTTTTGGGCCCCTGGAAGCATGAAAATCACTTTAAACATGCTAATTTTAGCTCTAAAACTGATGATCTACCTACAAATGTGAACTGACGTTAAAAAATAAAACATTTAAAAACGGACCATTTTTCACCTTTCTGCAGCATGACGTAATGGGGGGGTGTTATCTCTTTTGTCAAAAATCACCTGTTTTTGCTTGAACATGAAATGCCTCCAAATGGTATTTAATTCACTTCCCGGGCCCCTGGAAGCATGCAAATCACTTTAAACATGCTTATTTTAGCTCTAAAACTGATGATCTACCTACCAATGTGAACTGACGTTCAAAAATAAAACATTTGAAAACTAACCATTTTTCACCTTTCTGAAGCATGACGTAATGGGGGGGGTGTTATCTCTTTTGTCAAAAATCACCTGTTTTTGCTTGAACATTAAATGCCTCCAAATGGTATTTAATTCACTTCCCGGGCCCCTGGAAGCATGAAAATCACTTCAAACATGCTAATTTTAGCTCTAAAACTGATGATCTACCTACAAATGTGAACTGACGTTCAAAAATAAAACATTTGAAAACGGACCATTTTTTACCTTTCTGAAGCATGACGTAATGGGGGGGTGTTATCCCTTTTGTCAAAAATCACCTGTTTTTGCTTGAACATTAAATGCCTCCAAATGGTATTTAATTCACTTCCCGGGCCCCTTGAAGCATGAAAATCACTTTAAACATGCTAATTTTAGCTCTAAAACTGATGATCTACCTACAAACGTGAACTGACGTTAAAAAATAAAACATTTGAAAACGGACCATTTTTCACCTTTCTGCAGCATGACGTAATGGGGGGGTGTTATCTCTTTTGTCAAAAATCACCTGTTTTTGCTTGAACATTAAATGCCTCCAAATGGTATTTAATTCACTTCCCGGGCCCCTGGAAGCATGAAAATCACTTTAAACATGCTAATTTTAGCTCTAAAACTGATGATCTACCTACAAATGTGAACTGACTTTCAAAAATAAAACATTTGAAAACGGACAATTTTTCACCTTTCTGAAGCATGACGTAATGGGGGGGTGTTATCTCTTTTGTCAAAAATCACCTGTTTTTGCTTGAACATTAAATGCCTCCAAATGGTATTTAATTCACTTCCCGGGCCCCTGGAAGCATGAAAATCACTTTAAACATGCTAATTTTAGCTCTAAAACTGATGATCTACCTACAAATGTGAACTGACGTTCAAAAATAAAACATTTGAAAACGGACCATTTTTCACCTTTCTGAAGCATGACGTAATGGGGGGGGGTGTTATCTCTTTTATCAAAAATCACCTGTTTTTGCTTGAACATTAAATGCCTCCAAATGGTATTTAATTCAATACCCGGGCCCCTGGAAGCATGAAAATCACTTTAAACATGCTAATTTTAGCTCTAAAACTGATGATCTACCTACAAATATGAACTGACTTTCAAAAATAAAACATTTGAAAACGGACAATTTTTCACCTTTCTGAAGCATGACGTAATGGGGGGGTGTTATCTCTTTTGTCAAAAATCACCTGTTTTTGCTTGAACATTAAATGCCTCCAAATGGTATTTAATTCACTTCCCGGGCCCCTGGAAGCATGAAAATCACTTTAAACATGCAAATTTTACCTCTAAAACTGATGATCTACCTACAAATGTGAACTGACGTTCAAAAATAAAACATTTGAAAACGGACCATTTTTCACCTTTCTGAAGCGTGACGTAATGGGGGGTGTTATCTCTTTTGTCAAAAATCACCTGTTTTTGCTTGAACATTAAATGCCTCCAAATGGTATTTAATTCACTTCCCGGGGTGAAGAAACACTTTTTGAGACCTCAGAGTGAGTAAATTGGCCATTTTCATGCACTTTTAACCATTTCACAAATCTTGTGTTTTGGGCCCCTGGAAGCATGAAAATCACTTTAAACATGCTAATTTTAGCTCTAAAACTGATGATCTACCTACAAATGTGAACTGACGTTCAAAAATAAAACATTTGAAAACGGACCATTTTTCACCTTTCTGAAGCATGACGTAATGGGGGGGTGTTATCCCTTTTGTCAAAAATCACCTGTTTTTGCTTGAACATTAAATAGCTCCAAATGGTATTTAATTCACTTCCTGGGCCCCTGAAAGCATGAAAATCACTTTAAACATGCTAATTTTAGCTCTAAAACTGATGATCTACCTACAAATGTGAACTGACGTTAAAAAATAAAACATTTGAAAACGGATCATTTTTCACCTTTCTGCAGCATGACGTAATGGGGGGGTGTTATCTCTTTTGTCAAAAATCACCTGTTTTTGCTTGAACATTAAATGCCTCCAAATGGTATTTAATTCACTTCCCGGGCCCCTGGAAGCATGAAAATCACTTTAAACATGCTAATTTTAGCTCTAAAACTGATGATCTACCTACAAATGTGAACTGACTTTCAAAAATAAAACATTTGAAAACGGACAATTTTTCACCTTTCTGAAGCATGACGTAATGGGGGGTGTTATCTCTTTTGTCAAAAATCACCTGTTTTTGCTTGAACATTAAATGCCTCCAAATGGTATTTAATTCACTTCCCGGGCCCCTGGAAGCATGAAAATCACTTTAAACATGCTAATTTTAGCTCTAAAACTGATGATCTACCGACAAATGTGAACTGACGTTCAAAAATAAAACATTTGAAAACGTACCATTTTTCACCTTTCTGAAGCATGACGTAATGGGGGGTGTTATCTCTTTTGTCAAAAATCACCTGTTTTTGCTTGAACATTAAATGCCTCCAAATGGTATTTAATTCACTTCCCGGGGTGAAGAAACACTTTTTGAGACCTCAGAGTGAGTAAATTGGCCATTTTCATGCACTTTTAACCATTTCACAAATCTTGAGTTTTGGGCCCCTGGAAGCATGAAAATCACTTTAAACATGCTAATTTTAGCTCTAAAACTGATGATCTACCTACAAATGTGAACTGACGTTCAAAAATAAAACATTTGAAAACGGACAATTTTTCACCTTTCTGAAGCATGACGTAATGGGGGGGTGTTATCCCTTTTGTCAAAAATCACCTGTTTTTGCTTGAACATTAAATGCCTCCAAATGGTATTTAATTCACTTCCCGGGCCCCTGGAAGCATGAAAATCACTTTAAACATGCTTATTTTAGCTCTAAAACTGATGATCTACCTACAAATGTGAACTGACGTTCAAAAATAAAACATTTGAAAACGGACCATTTTTCACCTTTCTGAAGCATGACGTAATGGGGGGTGTTATCTCTTTTGTCAAAAATCACCTGTTTTTGCTTGAACATTAAATGCCTCCAAATGGTATTTAATTCACTTCCCGAGGTGAAGAAACACTTTTTGAGACCTCAGAGTGAGTAAATTGGCCATTTTCATGCACTTTTAACCATTCCACAAATCTTGTGTTTTAGGCCCCTGGAAGCATGAAAATCACTTTAAACATGCTAATTTTAGCTCTAAAACTGATGATCTACCTACAAATGTGAACTGACTTTCAAAAATAAAACATTTGAAAACGGACAATTTTTCACCTTTCTGAAGCATGACGTAATGGGGGGTGTTATCTCTTTTGTCAAAAATCACCTGTTTTTGCTTGAACATTAAATGCCTCCAAATGGTATTTAATTCACTTCCCGGGCCCCTGGAAGCATGAAAATCACTTTAAACATGCTAATTTTAGCTCTAAAACTGATGATCTACCTACAAATGTGAACTGACTTTCAAAAATAAAACATTTGAAAACGGACCATTTTTCACCTTTCTGAAGCATGACGTAATGGGGGGGTGTTATCTCTTTTGTCAAAAATCACCTGTTTTTGCTTGAATATTAAATGCCTCCAAATGGTATCTAATTCACTTCCCGGGCCCCTGGAAGCATGAAAATCACTTTAAACATGCTAATTTTAGCTCTAAAACTGATGATCTACCTACAAATGTGAACTGACGTTCAAAAATAAAACATTTGAAAACTGACCATTTTTCACCTTTCTGAAGCATGACGTAATGGGGGGGTGTTATCTCTTTTGTCAAAAATCACCTGTTTTTGCTTGAACATTAAATACCTCCAAATGGTATTTAATTCACTTCCCGGGCCCCTGGAAGCATGAAAATCACTTTAAACATGCTAATTTTAGCTCTAAAACTGATGATCTACCTACAAATGTGAACTGACTTTCAAAAATAAAACATTTGAAAACGGACAATTTTTCACCTTTCTGAAGCATGACGTAATGGGGGGGTGTTATCCCTTTTGTCAAAAATCACCTGTTTTTGCTTGAACATTAAATGCCTCCAAATGGTATTTAATTCACTTCCCGGGCCCCTGGAAGCATGAAAATCACTTTAAACATGCTAATTTTAGCTCTAAAACTGATGATCTACCTACAAATGTGAACTGACTTTCAAAAATAAAACATTTGAAAACGGACCATTTTTCACCTTTCTGAAGCATGACGTAATGGGGGGGTGTTATCTCTTTTGTCAAAAATCACCTGTTTTTGCTTGAATATTAAATGCCTCCAAATGGTATCTAATTCACTTCCCGGGCCCCTGGAAGCATGAAAATCACTTTAAACATGCTAATTTTAGCTCTAAAACTGATGATCTACCTACAAATGTGAACTGACGTTCAAAAATAAAACATTTGAAAACTGACCATTTTTCACCTTTCTGAAGCATGACGTAATGGGGGGGTGTTATCTCTTTTGTCAAAAATCACCTGTTTTTGCTTGAACATTAAATACCTCCAAATGGTATTTAATTCACTTCCCGGGCCCCTGGAAGCATGAAAATCACTTTAAACATGCTAATTTTAGCTCTAAAACTGATGATCTACCTACAAATGTGAACTGACTTTCAAAAATAAAACATTTGAAAACAGACAATTTTTCACCTTTCTGAAGCATGACGTAATGGGGGGGTGTTATCCCTTTTGTCAAAAATCACCTGTTTTTGCTTGAACATTAAATGCCTCCAAATGGTATTTAATTCACTTCCCGGGCCCCTGGAAGCATGAAAATCACTTTAAACATGCTTATTTTACTCTAAAACTGATGATCTACCTACAAATGTGAACTGACGTTCAAAAATAAAACATTTGAAAACGGACCATTTTTCACCTTTCTGAAGCATGACGTAATGGGGGGGTGTTATCTCTTTTGTCAAAAATCACCTGTTTTTGCTTGAACAGTAAATGCCTCCAAATGGTATTTAATTCACTTCCCGGGGTGAAGAAACACTTTTTGAGACCTCAGAGTGAGTAAATTGGCCATTTTCATGCACTTTTAACCATTTCACAAATCTTGTGTTTTGGGCCCCTGGAAGCATGAAAATCACTTTAAACATGGTAATTTTAGCTCTAAAACTGATGATCTACCTACAAATGTGAACTGACGTTCAAAAATAAAACATTTGAAAACGGACCATTTTTCACCTTTCTGAAGCATGACGTAATGGGGGGGTGTTATCTCTTTTGTCAAAAATCACCTGTTTTTGCTTGAACAGTAAATGCCTCCAAATGGTATTTAATTCACTTCCCGGGGTGAAGAAACACTTTTTGAGACCTCAGAGTGAGTAAATTGGCCATTTTCATGCACTTTTAACCATTTCACAAATCTTGTGTTTTGGGCCCCTGGAAGCATGAAAATCACTTTAAACATGGTAATTTTAGCTCTAAAACTGATGATCTACCTACAAATGTGAACTGACGTTCAAAAATAAAACATTTGAAAACGGACCATTTTTCACCTTTCTGAAGCATGACGTAATGGGGGGGTGTTATCCCTTTTGTCAAAAATCACCTGTTTTTGCTTGAACATTAAATGCCTCCAAATGGTATTTAATTCACTTCCCGGGCCCCTGGAAGCATGAAAATCACTTTAAACATGCTTATTTTAGCTCTAAAACTGATGATCTACCTACAAATGTGAACTGACGTTCAAAAATAAAACATTTGAAAACGGACCATTTTTCACCTTTCTGAAGCATGACGTAATGGGGGGGTGTTATCTCTTTTGTCAAAAATCACCTGTTTTTGTTTGAACATTAAATGCCTCCAAATGGTATTTAATTCACTTCCCGGGCCCCTGGAAGCATGAAAATCACTTTAAACATGCTTATTTTAGCTCTAAAACTGATGATCTACCTACAAATGTGAACTGACGTTCAAAAATAAAACATTTGAAAACGGACCATTTTATCACCTGTTTTTGCTTGAACATTAAATGCCTCCAAATGGTATTTAATTCACTTCCCGGGGTGAAGAAACACTTTTTGAGACCTCAGAGTGAGTAAATTGGCCATTTTCATGCACTTTTAACCATTCCACAAATCTTGTGTTTTGGGCCCCTGGAAGCATGAAAATCACTTTAAACATGCTAATTTTAGCTCTAAAACTGATGATCTACCTACAAATGTGAACTGACTTTCAAAAATAAAACATTTGAAAACGGACAATTTTTCACCTTTCTGAAGCATGACGTAATGGGGGGGTGTTATCTCTTTTGTCAAAAATCACCTGTTTTTGTTTGAACATTAAATGCCTCCAAATGGTATTTAATTCACTTCCCGGGCCCCTGGAAGCATGAAAATCACTTTCAACATGCTAATTTTAGCTCTAAAACTGATGATCTACCTACAAATGTGAACTGACGTTCAAAAATAAAACATTTGAAAACGGACCATTTTTCACCTTTCTGAAGCATGACGTAATGGGGGGGTGTTATCTCTTTTGTCAAAAATCACCTGTTTTTGCTTGAACATTAAATGCCTCCAAATGGTATTTAATTCACTTCCCGGGGTGAAGAAACACTTTTTGAGACCTCAGAGTGAGTAAATTGGCCATTTTCATGCACTTTTAACCATTCCACAAATCTTGTGTTTTGGGCCCCTGGAAGCATGAAAATCACTTTAAACATGCTAATTTTAGCTCTAAAACTGATGATCTACCTACAAATGTGAACTGACGTTAAAAAATAAAACATTTGAAAACGGACCATTTTTCACCTTTCTGCAGCATGACGTAATGGGGGGGTGTTATCTCTTTTGTCAAAAATCACGTGTTTTTGCTTGAACATTAAATGCCTCCAAATGGTATTTAATTCACTTCCCGGGGTGAAGAAACACTTTTTGAGACCTCAGAGTGAGTAAATTGGCCATTTTCATGCACTTTTAACCATTCCACAAATCTTGTGTTTTGGGCCCCTGGAAGCATGAAAATCACTTTAAACATGCTAATATTAGCTCTAAAACTGATGATCTACCTACAAATGTGAACTGACTTTCAAAAATAAAACATTTGAAAACGGACCATTTTTCACCTTTCTGAAGCATGACGTAATGGGGGGTGTTATCTCTTTTGTCAAAAATCACCTGTTTTTGCTTGAACATTAAATGCCTCCAAATGGTATCTAATTCACTTCCCGGGCCCCTGGAAGCATGAAAATCACTTTAAAAATGCTAATTTTAGCTCTAAAACTGATGATCTACCTACAAATGTGAACTGACTTTCAAAAATAAAACATTTGAAAACGGACAATTTTTCACCTTTCTGAAGCATGACGTAATGGGGGGGTGTTATCTCTTTTGTCAAAAATCACCTGTTTTTGCTTGAACATTAAATGCCTCCAAATGGTATTTAATTCACTTCCCGGGCCCCTGGAAGCATGAAAATCACTTTAAACATGCTAATTTTAGCTCTAAAACTGATGATCTACCTACAAATGTGAACTGACGTTCAAAAATAAAACATTTGAAAACGGACCATTTTTCACCTTTCTGAAGCATGACGTAATGGGGGGGTGTTATCTCTTTTGTCAAAAATCACCTGTTTTTGCTTGAACATTAAATGCCTCCAAATGGTATTTAATTCACTACCCGGGCCCCTGGAAGCATGAAAATCACTTTAAACATGCTAATTTTAGCTCTAAAACTGATGATCTACCTACAAATATGAACTGACTTTCAAAAATAAAACATTTGAAAACGGACAATTTTTCACCTTTCTGAAGCATGACGTAATGGGGGGGTGTTATCTCTTTTGTCAAAAATCACCTGTTTTTGCTTGAACATTAAATGCCTCCAAATGGTATTTAATTCACTTCCCGGGCCCCTGGAAGCATGAAAATCACTTTAAACATGCAAATTTTAGCTCTAAAACTGATGATCTACCTACAAATGTGAACTGACGTTCAAAAATAAAACATTTGAAAACTGACCATTTTTCACCTTTCTGAAGCGTGACGTAATGGGGGGATGTTATCTCTTTTGTCAAAAATCACCTGTTTTTGCTTGAACATTAAATGCCTCCAAATGGTATTTAATTCACTTCCCGGGGTGAAGAAACACTTTTTGAGACCTCAGAGTGAGTAAATTGGCCATTTTCATGCACTTTTAACCATTTCACAAATCTTGTGTTTTGGGCCCCTGGAAGCATGAAAATCACTTTAAACATGCTAATTTTAGCTCTAAAACTGATGATCTACCTACAAATGTGATCTGACGTTCAAAAATAAAACATTTGAAAACGGACCATTTTTCACCTTTCTGCAGCATGACGTAATGGGGGGGTGTTATCTCTTTTGTCAAAAATCACCTGTTTTTGCTTGAACATTAAATGCCTCCAAATGGTATTTAATTCACTTCCCGGGCGCCTGGAAGCATGAAAATCACTTTAAACATGCTAATTTTAGCTCTAAAACTGATGATCTACCTACAAATGTGAACTGACGTTCAAAAATAAAACATTTGAAAACTGACCATTTTTCACCTTTCTGAAGCATGACGTAATGGGGGGGTGTTATCTCTTTTGTCAAAAATCACCTGTTTTTGCTTGAACATTAAATGCCTCCAAATGGTATTTAATTCACTTCCCGGGCCCCTGGAAGCATGAAAATCACTTTAAACATGCTAATTTTAGCTCTAAAACTGATCATCTACCTACAAATGTGAACTGACGTTCAAAAATAAAACATTTGAAAACGGACAATTTTTCACCTTTCTGAAGCATGACGTAATGGGGGGGTGTTATCTCTTTTGTCAAAAATCACCTGTTTTTGCTTGAACATTAAATGCCTCCAAATGGTATTTAGTTCACTTCCCGGGCCCCTGGAAGCATGAAAATCACTTTAAACATGCTTATTTTAGCTCTAAAACTGATGATCGACCTACAAATGTGAACTGACGTTCAAAAATAAAACATTTGAAAACGGACCATTTTTCACCTTTCTGAAGCATGACGTAATGGGGGGTGTTATCTCTTTTGTCAAAAATCACCTGTTTTTGCTTGAACATTAAATGCCTCCAAATGGTATTTAATTCACTTCCCGGGGTGAAGAAACACTTTTTGAGACCTCAGAGTGAGTAAATTGGCCATTTTCATGCACTTTTAACCATTCCACAAATCTTGTGTTTTGGGCCCCTGGACCATGAAAATCACTTTAAACATGCTAATTTTAGCTCTAAAACTGATGATCTACCTACAAATGTGAACTGACGTTAAAAAATAAAACATTTGAAAACGGACCATTTTTCACCTTTCTGAAGCATGACGTAATGGGGGGGTGTTATCTCTTTTGTCAAAAATCACCTGTTTTTGCTTGAACATTAAATGCCTCCAAATGGTATTTAATTCACTTCCCGGGCCCCTGGAAGCATGAAAATCACTTTAAACATGCTAATTTTAGCTCTAAAACTGATGATCTACCTACAAATGTGAACTGACTTTCAAAAATAAAACATTTGAAAACGGACAATTTTTCACCTTTCTGAAGCATGACGTAATGGGGGGTGTTATCTCTTTTGTCAAAAATCACCTGTTTTTGCTTGAACATTAAATGCCTCCAAATGGTATTTAATTCACTTCCCGGGCCTCTGGAAGCATGAAAATCACTTTAAACATGCTAATGTTAGCTCTAAAACTGATGATCTACCTACAAATGGGAACTGACGTTCAAAAATAAAACATTTGAAAACGGACAATTTTTCACCTTTCTGAAGCATGACGTAATGGGGGGGGTGTTATCCCTTTTGTCAAAAATCACCTGTTTTTGCTTGAACATTAAATGCCTCCAAATGGTATTTAATTCACTTCCCGGGCCCCTGGAAGCATGAAAATCACTTTAAACATGCTTATTTTACTCTAAAACTGATGATCTACCTACAAATGTGAACTGACGTTCAAAAATAAAACATTTGAAAACTGACCATTTTTCACCTTTCTGAAGCATGACGTAATGGGGGGGTGTTATCTCTTTTGTCAAAAATCACCTGTTTTTGCTTGAACATTAAATGCCTCCAAATGGTATTTAATTCACTTCCCGGGGTGAAGAAAAACTTTTTGAGACCTCAGAGTGAGTAAATTGGCCATTTTCATGCACTTTTAACCATTCCACAAATCTTGTGTTTTGGGCCCCTGGAAGCATGAAAATCACTTTAAACATGCTAATTTTAGCTCTAAAACTGATGATCTACCTACAAATGTGAACTGACGTTAAAAAATAAAACATTTGAAAACGGACCATTTTTCACCTTTCTGCAGCATGACGTAATGGGGGGGTGTTATCTCTTTTGTCAAAAATCACGTGTTTTTGCTTGAACATTAAATGCCTCCAAATGGTATTTAATTCACTTCCCGGGGTGAAGAAACACTTTTTGAGACCTCAGAGTGAGTAAATTGGCCATTTTCATGCACTTTTAACCATTCCACAAATCTTGTGTTTTGGGCCCCTGGAAGCATGAAAATCACTTTAAACATGCTAATATTAGCTCTAAAACTGATGATCTACCTACAAATGTGAACTGACTTTCAAAAATAAAACATTTGAAAACGGACCATTTTTCACCTTTCTGAAGCATGACGTAATGGGGGGTGTTATCTCTTTTGTCAAAAATCACCTGTTTTTGCTTGAACATTAAATGCCTCCAAATGGTATCTAATTCACTTCCCGGGCCCCTGGAAGCATGAAAATCACTTTAAAAATGCTAATTTTAGCTCCAAAACTGATGATCTACCTACAAATGTGAACTGACGTTAAAAAATAAAACATTTGAAAACGGACCATTTTTCACCTTTCTGCAGCATGACGTAATGGGGGGGTGTTATCTCTTTTGTCAAAAATCACCTGTTTTTGCTTGAACATTAAATGCCTCCAAATGGTATTTAATTCACTTCCCGGGCCCCTGGAAGCATGAAAATCACTTTAAACATGCAAATTTTAGCTCTAAAACTGATGATCTACCTACAAATGTGAACTGACGTTCAAAAATAAAACATTTGAAAACTGACCATTTTTCACCTTTCTGAAGCGTGACGTAATGGGGGGATGTTATCTCTTTTGTCAAAAATCACCTGTTTTTGCTTGAACATTAAATGCCTCCAAATGGTATTTAATTCACTTCCCGGGGTGAAGAAACACTTTTTGAGACCTCAGAGTGAGTAAATTGGCCATTTTCATGCACTTTTAACCATTTCACAAATCTTGTGTTTTGGGCCCCTGGAAGCATGAAAATCACTTTAAACATGCTAATTTTAGCTCTAAAACTGATGATCTACCTACAAATGTGATCTGACGTTCAAAAATAAAACATTTGAAAACGGACCATTTTTCACCTTTCTGCAGCATGACGTAATGGGGGGGTGTTATCTCTTTTGTCAAAAATCACCTGTTTTTGCTTGAACATTAAATGCCTCCAAATGGTATTTAATTCACTTCCCGGGCGCCTGGAAGCATGAAAATCACTTTAAACATGCTAATTTTAGCTCTAAAACTGATGATCTACCTACAAATGTGAACTGACGTTCAAAAATAAAACATTTGAAAACTGACCATTTTTCACCTTTCTGAAGCATGACGTAATGGGGGGGTGTTATCTCTTTTGTCAAAAATCACCTGTTTTTGCTTGAACATTAAATGCCTCCAAATGGTATTTAATTCACTTCCCGGGCCCCTGGAAGCATGAAAATCACTTTAAACATGCTAATTTTAGCTCTAAAACTGATCATCTACCTACAAATGTGAACTGACGTTCAAAAACTAAAACATTTGAAAACGGACAATTTTTCACCTTTCTGAAGCATGACGTAATGGGGGGGGTGTTATCTCTTTTGTCAAAAATCACCTGTTTTTGCTTGAACATTAAATGCCTCCAAATGGTATTTAGTTCACTTCCCGGGCCCCTGGAAGCATGAAAATCACTTTAAACATGCTTATTTTAGCTCTAAAACTGATGATCGACCTACAAATGTGAACTGACGTTCAAAAATAAAACATTTGAAAACGGACCATTTTTCACCTTTCTGAAGCATGACGTAATGGGGGGTGTTATCTCTTTTGTCAAAAATCACCTGTTTTTGCTTGAACATTAAATGCCTCCAAATGGTATTTAATTCACTTCCCGGGGTGAAGAAACACTTTTTGAGACCTCAGAGTGAGTAAATTGGCCATTTTCATGCACTTTTAACCATTCCACAAATCTTGTGTTTTGGGCCCCTGGACCATGAAAATCACTTTAAACATGCTAATTTTAGCTCTAAAACTGATGATCTACCTACAAATGTGAACTGACGTTAAAAAATAAAACATTTGAAAACGGACCATTTTTCACCTTTCTGAAGCATGACGTAATGGGGGGGTGTTATCTCTTTTGTCAAAAATCACCTGTTTTTGCTTGAACATTAAATGCCTCCAAATGGTATTTAATTCACTTCCCGGGCCCCTGGAAGCATGAAAATCACTTTAAACATGCTAATTTTAGCTCTAAAACTGATGATCTACCTACAAATGTGAACTGACTTTCAAAAATAAAACATTTGAAAACGGACAATTTTTCACCTTTCTGAAGCATGACGTAATGGGGGGTGTTATCTCTTTTGTCAAAAATCACCTGTTTTTGCTTGAACATTAAATGCCTCCAAATGGTATTTAATTCACTTCCCGGGCCTCTGGAAGCATGAAAATCACTTTAAACATGCTAATGTTAGCTCTAAAACTGATGATCTACCTACAAATGGGAACTGACGTTCAAAAATAAAACATTTGAAAACGGACAATTTTTCACCTTTCTGAAGCATGACGTAATGGGGGGGGTGTTATCCCTTTTGTCAAAAATCACCTGTTTTTGCTTGAACATTAAATGCCTCCAAATGGTATTTAATTCACTTCCCGGGCCCCTGGAAGCATGAAAATCACTTTAAACATGCTTATTTTACTCTAAAACTGATGATCTACCTACAAATGTGAACTGACGTTCAAAAATAAAACATTTGAAAACGGACCATTTTTCACCTTTCTGAAGCATGACGTAATGGGGGGGGTGTTATCTCTTTTGTCAAAAATCACCTGTTTTTGCTTGAACATTAAATGCCTCCAAATGGTATCTAATTCACTTCCCGGGCCCCTGGAAGCATGAAAATCACTTTAAACATGCTAATTTTAGCTCTAAAACTGATGATCTACCTACAAATGTGAACTGACGTTCAAAAATAAAACATTTGAATACTGACCATTTTTCACCTTTCTGAAGCATGACGTAATGGGGGGGTGTTATCTCTTTTGTCAAAAATCACCTGTTTTTGCTTGAACATTAAATGCCTCCAAATGGTATTTAATTCACTTCCCGGGCCCCTGGAAGCATGAAAATCACTTTAAACATGCTAATTTTAGCTCTAAAACTGATGATCTACCTACAAATGTGAACTGACGTTAAAAAATAAAACATTTGAAAACGGACCATTTTTCACCTTTCTGAAGCATGACGTAATGGGGGGGTGTTATCTCTTTTGTCAAAAATCACCTGTTTTTGCTTGAACATTAAATGCCTCCAAATGGTATCTAATTCACTTCCCGGGCCCCTGGAAGCATGAAAATCACTTTAAACATGCTCATTTTAGCTCTAAAACTGATGATCTACCTACAAATGTGAACTGACGTTCAAAAATAAAACATTTGAATACTGACCATTTTTCACCTTTCTGAAGCATGACGTAATGGGGGGGTGTTATCTCTTTTGTCAAAAATCACCTGTTTTTGCTTGAACATTAAATGCCTCCAAATGGTATTTAATTCACTTCCCGGGCCCCTGGAAGCATGAAAATCACTTTAAACATGCTAATTTTAGCTCTAAAACTGATGATCTACCTACAAATGTGAACTGACTTTCAAAAATAAAACATTTGAAAACGGACAATTTTTCACCTTTCTGAAGCATGACGTAATGGGGGGGTGTTATCTCTTTTGTCAAAAATCACCTGTTTTTGCTTGAACATTAAATGCCTCCAAATGGTATTTAATTCACTTCCCGGGGTGAAGAAACACTTTTTGAGACCTCAGAGTGAGTAAATTGGCCATTTTCATGCTCTTTTAACCATTTCACAAATCTTGTGTTTTGGGCCCCTGGAAGCATGAAAATCACTTTAAACATGCTAATTTTAGCTCTAAAACTGATGATCTACCTACAAATGTGAACTGACGTTAAAAAATAAAACATTTAAAAACGGACCATTTTTCACCTTTCTGCAGCATGACGTAATGGGGGGGTGTTATCTCTTTTGTCAAAAATCACCTGTTTTTGCTTGAACATGAAATGCCTCCAAATGGTATTTAATTCACTTCCCGGGCCCCTGGAAGCATGCAAATCACTTTAAACATGCTTATTTTAGCTCTAAAACTGATGATCTACCTACCAATGTGAACTGACGTTCAAAAATAAAACATTTGAAAACTAACCATTTTTCACCTTTCTGAAGCATGACGTAATGGGGGGGGTGTTATCTCTTTTGTCAAAAATCACCTGTTTTTGCTTGAACATTAAATGCCTCCAAATGGTATTTAATTCACTTCCCGGGCCCCTGGAAGCATGAAAATCACTTCAAACATGCTAATTTTAGCTCTAAAACTGATGATCTACCTACAAATGTGAACTGACGTTCAAAAATAAAACATTTGAAAACGGACCATTTTTTACCTTTCTGAAGCATGACGTAATGGGGGGGTGTTATCCCTTTTGTCAAAAATCACCTGTTTTTGCTTGAACATTAAATGCCTCCAAATGGTATTTAATTCACTTCCCGGGCCCCTTGAAGCATGAAAATCACTTTAAACATGCTAATTTTAGCTCTAAAACTGATGATCTACCTACAAACGTGAACTGACGTTAAAAAATAAAACATTTGAAAACGGACCATTTTTCACCTTTCTGCAGCATGACGTAATGGGGGGGTGTTATCTCTTTTGTCAAAAATCACCTGTTTTTGCTTGAACATTAAATGCCTCCAAATGGTATTTAATTCACTTCCCGGGCCCCTGGAAGCATGAAAATCACTTTAAACATGCTAATTTTAGCTCTAAAACTGATGATCTACCTACAAATGTGAACTGACTTTCAAAAATAAAACATTTGAAAACGGACAATTTTTCACCTTTCTGAAGCATGACGTAATGGGGGGGTGTTATCTCTTTTGTCAAAAATCACCTGTTTTTGCTTGAACATTAAATGCCTCCAAATGGTATTTAATTCACTTCCCGGGCCCCTGGAAGCATGAAAATCACTTTAAACATGCTAATTTTAGCTCTAAAACTGATGATCTACCTACAAATGTGAACTGACGTTCAAAAATAAAACATTTGAAAACGGACCATTTTTCACCTTTCTGAAGCATGACGTAATGGGGGGGGGTGTTATCTCTTTTATCAAAAATCACCTGTTTTTGCTTGAACATTAAATGCCTCCAAATGGTATTTAATTCAATACCCGGGCCCCTGGAAGCATGAAAATCACTTTAAACATGCTAATTTTAGCTCTAAAACTGATGATCTACCTACAAATATGAACTGACTTTCAAAAATAAAACATTTGAAAACGGACAATTTTTCACCTTTCTGAAGCATGACGTAATGGGGGGGTGTTATCTCTTTTGTCAAAAATCACCTGTTTTTGCTTGAACATTAAATGCCTCCAAATGGTATTTAATTCACTTCCCGGGCCCCTGGAAGCATGAAAATCACTTTAAACATGCAAATTTTACCTCTAAAACTGATGATCTACCTACAAATGTGAACTGACGTTCAAAAATAAAACATTTGAAAACGGACCATTTTTCACCTTTCTGAAGCGTGACGTAATGGGGGGTGTTATCTCTTTTGTCAAAAATCACCTGTTTTTGCTTGAACATTAAATGCCTCCAAATGGTATTTAATTCACTTCCCGGGGTGAAGAAACACTTTTTGAGACCTCAGAGTGAGTAAATTGGCCATTTTCATGCACTTTTAACCATTTCACAAATCTTGTGTTTTGGGCCCCTGGAAGCATGAAAATCACTTTAAACATGCTAATTTTAGCTCTAAAACTGATGATCTACCTACAAATGTGAACTGACGTTCAAAAATAAAACATTTGAAAACGGACCATTTTTCACCTTTCTGAAGCATGACGTAATGGGGGGGTGTTATCCCTTTTGTCAAAAATCACCTGTTTTTGCTTGAACATTAAATAGCTCCAAATGGTATTTAATTCACTTCCTGGGCCCCTGAAAGCATGAAAATCACTTTAAACATGCTAATTTTAGCTCTAAAACTGATGATCTACCTACAAATGTGAACTGACGTTAAAAAATAAAACATTTGAAAACGGATCATTTTTCACCTTTCTGCAGCATGACGTAATGGGGGGGTGTTATCTCTTTTGTCAAAAATCACCTGTTTTTGCTTGAACATTAAATGCCTCCAAATGGTATTTAATTCACTTCCCGGGCCCCTGGAAGCATGAAAATCACTTTAAACATGCTAATTTTAGCTCTAAAACTGATGATCTACCTACAAATGTGAACTGACTTTCAAAAATAAAACATTTGAAAACGGACAATTTTTCACCTTTCTGAAGCATGACGTAATGGGGGGTGTTATCTCTTTTGTCAAAAATCACCTGTTTTTGCTTGAACATTAAATGCCTCCAAATGGTATTTAATTCACTTCCCGGGCCCCTGGAAGCATGAAAATCACTTTAAACATGCTAATTTTAGCTCTAAAACTGATGATCTACCGACAAATGTGAACTGACGTTCAAAAATAAAACATTTGAAAACGTACCATTTTTCACCTTTCTGAAGCATGACGTAATGGGGGGTGTTATCTCTTTTGTCAAAAATCACCTGTTTTTGCTTGAACATTAAATGCCTCCAAATGGTATTTAATTCACTTCCCGGGGTGAAGAAACACTTTTTGAGACCTCAGAGTGAGTAAATTGGCCATTTTCATGCACTTTTAACCATTTCACAAATCTTGAGTTTTGGGCCCCTGGAAGCATGAAAATCACTTTAAACATGCTAATTTTAGCTCTAAAACTGATGATCTACCTACAAATGTGAACTGACGTTCAAAAATAAAACATTTGAAAACGGACAATTTTTCACCTTTCTGAAGCATGACGTAATGGGGGGGTGTTATCCCTTTTGTCAAAAATCACCTGTTTTTGCTTGAACATTAAATGCCTCCAAATGGTATTTAATTCACTTCCCGGGCCCCTGGAAGCATGAAAATCACTTTAAACATGCTTATTTTAGCTCTAAAACTGATGATCTACCTACAAATGTGAACTGACGTTCAAAAATAAAACATTTGAAAACGGACCATTTTTCACCTTTCTGAAGCATGACGTAATGGGGGGTGTTATCTCTTTTGTCAAAAATCACCTGTTTTTGCTTGAACATTAAATGCCTCCAAATGGTATTTAATTCACTTCCCGAGGTGAAGAAACACTTTTTGAGACCTCAGAGTGAGTAAATTGGCCATTTTCATGCACTTTTAACCATTCCACAAATCTTGTGTTTTAGGCCCCTGGAAGCATGAAAATCACTTTAAACATGCTAATTTTAGCTCTAAAACTGATGATCTACCTACAAATGTGAACTGACTTTCAAAAATAAAACATTTGAAAACGGACAATTTTTCACCTTTCTGAAGCATGACGTAATGGGGGGTGTTATCTCTTTTGTCAAAAATCACCTGTTTTTGCTTGAACATTAAATGCCTCCAAATGGTATTTAATTCACTTCCCGGGCCCCTGGAAGCATGAAAATCACTTTAAACATGCTAATTTTAGCTCTAAAACTGATGATCTACCTACAAATGTGAACTGACTTTCAAAAATAAAACATTTGAAAACGGACCATTTTTCACCTTTCTGAAGCATGACGTAATGGGGGGGTGTTATCTCTTTTGTCAAAAATCACCTGTTTTTGCTTGAATATTAAATGCCTCCAAATGGTATCTAATTCACTTCCCGGGCCCCTGGAAGCATGAAAATCACTTTAAACATGCTAATTTTAGCTCTAAAACTGATGATCTACCTACAAATGTGAACTGACGTTCAAAAATAAAACATTTGAAAACTGACCATTTTTCACCTTTCTGAAGCATGACGTAATGGGGGGGTGTTATCTCTTTTGTCAAAAATCACCTGTTTTTGCTTGAACATTAAATACCTCCAAATGGTATTTAATTCACTTCCCGGGCCCCTGGAAGCATGAAAATCACTTTAAACATGCTAATTTTAGCTCTAAAACTGATGATCTACCTACAAATGTGAACTGACTTTCAAAAATAAAACATTTGAAAACGGACAATTTTTCACCTTTCTGAAGCATGACGTAATGGGGGGGTGTTATCCCTTTTGTCAAAAATCACCTGTTTTTGCTTGAACATTAAATGCCTCCAAATGGTATTTAATTCACTTCCCGGGCCCCTGGAAGCATGAAAATCACTTTAAACATGCTAATTTTAGCTCTAAAACTGATGATCTACCTACAAATGTGAACTGACTTTCAAAAATAAAACATTTGAAAACGGACCATTTTTCACCTTTCTGAAGCATGACGTAATGGGGGGGTGTTATCTCTTTTGTCAAAAATCACCTGTTTTTGCTTGAATATTAAATGCCTCCAAATGGTATCTAATTCACTTCCCGGGCCCCTGGAAGCATGAAAATCACTTTAAACATGCTAATTTTAGCTCTAAAACTGATGATCTACCTACAAATGTGAACTGACGTTCAAAAATAAAACATTTGAAAACTGACCATTTTTCACCTTTCTGAAGCATGACGTAATGGGGGGGTGTTATCTCTTTTGTCAAAAATCACCTGTTTTTGCTTGAACATTAAATACCTCCAAATGGTATTTAATTCACTTCCCGGGCCCCTGGAAGCATGAAAATCACTTTAAACATGCTAATTTTAGCTCTAAAACTGATGATCTACCTACAAATGTGAACTGACTTTCAAAAATAAAACATTTGAAAACAGACAATTTTTCACCTTTCTGAAGCATGACGTAATGGGGGGGTGTTATCCCTTTTGTCAAAAATCACCTGTTTTTGCTTGAACATTAAATGCCTCCAAATGGTATTTAATTCACTTCCCGGGCCCCTGGAAGCATGAAAATCACTTTAAACATGCTTATTTTACTCTAAAACTGATGATCTACCTACAAATGTGAACTGACGTTCAAAAATAAAACATTTGAAAACGGACCATTTTTCACCTTTCTGAAGCATGACGTAATGGGGGGGTGTTATCTCTTTTGTCAAAAATCACCTGTTTTTGCTTGAACAGTAAATGCCTCCAAATGGTATTTAATTCACTTCCCGGGGTGAAGAAACACTTTTTGAGACCTCAGAGTGAGTAAATTGGCCATTTTCATGCACTTTTAACCATTTCACAAATCTTGTGTTTTGGGCCCCTGGAAGCATGAAAATCACTTTAAACATGGTAATTTTAGCTCTAAAACTGATGATCTACCTACAAATGTGAACTGACGTTCAAAAATAAAACATTTGAAAACGGACCATTTTTCACCTTTCTGAAGCATGACGTAATGGGGGGGTGTTATCTCTTTTGTCAAAAATCACCTGTTTTTGCTTGAACAGTAAATGCCTCCAAATGGTATTTAATTCACTTCCCGGGGTGAAGAAACACTTTTTGAGACCTCAGAGTGAGTAAATTGGCCATTTTCATGCACTTTTAACCATTTCACAAATCTTGTGTTTTGGGCCCCTGGAAGCATGAAAATCACTTTAAACATGGTAATTTTAGCTCTAAAACTGATGATCTACCTACAAATGTGAACTGACGTTCAAAAATAAAACATTTGAAAACGGACCATTTTTCACCTTTCTGAAGCATGACGTAATGGGGGGGTGTTATCCCTTTTGTCAAAAATCACCTGTTTTTGCTTGAACATTAAATGCCTCCAAATGGTATTTAATTCACTTCCCGGGCCCCTGGAAGCATGAAAATCACTTTAAACATGCTTATTTTAGCTCTAAAACTGATGATCTACCTACAAATGTGAACTGACGTTCAAAAATAAAACATTTGAAAACGGACCATTTTTCACCTTTCTGAAGCATGACGTAATGGGGGGGTGTTATCTCTTTTGTCAAAAATCACCTGTTTTTGTTTGAACATTAAATGCCTCCAAATGGTATTTAATTCACTTCCCGGGCCCCTGGAAGCATGAAAATCACTTTAAACATGCTTATTTTAGCTCTAAAACTGATGATCTACCTACAAATGTGAACTGACGTTCAAAAATAAAACATTTGAAAACGGACCATTTTATCACCTGTTTTTGCTTGAACATTAAATGCCTCCAAATGGTATTTAATTCACTTCCCGGGGTGAAGAAACACTTTTTGAGACCTCAGAGTGAGTAAATTGGCCATTTTCATGCACTTTTAACCATTCCACAAATCTTGTGTTTTGGGCCCCTGGAAGCATGAAAATCACTTTAAACATGCTAATTTTAGCTCTAAAACTGATGATCTACCTACAAATGTGAACTGACTTTCAAAAATAAAACATTTGAAAACGGACAATTTTTCACCTTTCTGAAGCATGACGTAATGGGGGGGTGTTATCTCTTTTGTCAAAAATCACCTGTTTTTGTTTGAACATTAAATGCCTCCAAATGGTATTTAATTCACTTCCCGGGCCCCTGGAAGCATGAAAATCACTTTCAACATGCTAATTTTAGCTCTAAAACTGATGATCTACCTACAAATGTGAACTGACGTTCAAAAATAAAACATTTGAAAACGGACCATTTTTCACCTTTCTGAAGCATGACGTAATGGGGGGGTGTTATCTCTTTTGTCAAAAATCACCTGTTTTTGCTTGAACATTAAATGCCTCCAAATGGTATTTAATTCACTTCCCGGGGTGAAGAAACACTTTTTGAGACCTCAGAGTGAGTAAATTGGCCATTTTCATGCACTTTTAACCATTCCACAAATCTTGTGTTTTGGGCCCCTGGAAGCATGAAAATCACTTTAAACATGCTAATTTTAGCTCTAAAACTGATGATCTACCTACAAATGTGAACTGACGTTAAAAAATAAAACATTTGAAAACGGACCATTTTTCACCTTTCTGCAGCATGACGTAATGGGGGGGTGTTATCTCTTTTGTCAAAAATCACGTGTTTTTGCTTGAACATTAAATGCCTCCAAATGGTATTTAATTCACTTCCCGGGGTGAAGAAACACTTTTTGAGACCTCAGAGTGAGTAAATTGGCCATTTTCATGCACTTTTAACCATTCCACAAATCTTGTGTTTTGGGCCCCTGGAAGCATGAAAATCACTTTAAACATGCTAATATTAGCTCTAAAACTGATGATCTACCTACAAATGTGAACTGACTTTCAAAAATAAAACATTTGAAAACGGACCATTTTTCACCTTTCTGAAGCATGACGTAATGGGGGGTGTTATCTCTTTTGTCAAAAATCACCTGTTTTTGCTTGAACATTAAATGCCTCCAAATGGTATCTAATTCACTTCCCGGGCCCCTGGAAGCATGAAAATCACTTTAAAAATGCTAATTTTAGCTCTAAAACTGATGATCTACCTACAAATGTGAACTGACTTTCAAAAATAAAACATTTGAAAACGGACAATTTTTCACCTTTCTGAAGCATGACGTAATGGGGGGGTGTTATCTCTTTTGTCAAAAATCACCTGTTTTTGCTTGAACATTAAATGCCTCCAAATGGTATTTAATTCACTTCCCGGGCCCCTGGAAGCATGAAAATCACTTTAAACATGCTAATTTTAGCTCTAAAACTGATGATCTACCTACAAATGTGAACTGACGTTCAAAAATAAAACATTTGAAAACGGACCATTTTTCACCTTTCTGAAGCATGACGTAATGGGGGGGTGTTATCTCTTTTGTCAAAAATCACCTGTTTTTGCTTGAACATTAAATGCCTCCAAATGGTATTTAATTCACTACCCGGGCCCCTGGAAGCATGAAAATCACTTTAAACATGCTAATTTTAGCTCTAAAACTGATGATCTACCTACAAATATGAACTGACTTTCAAAAATAAAACATTTGAAAACGGACAATTTTTCACCTTTCTGAAGCATGACGTAATGGGGGGGTGTTATCTCTTTTGTCAAAAATCACCTGTTTTTGCTTGAACATTAAATGCCTCCAAATGGTATTTAATTCACTTCCCGGGCCCCTGGAAGCATGAAAATCACTTTAAACATGCAAATTTTAGCTCTAAAACTGATGATCTACCTACAAATGTGAACTGACGTTCAAAAATAAAACATTTGAAAACTGACCATTTTTCACCTTTCTGAAGCGTGACGTAATGGGGGGATGTTATCTCTTTTGTCAAAAATCACCTGTTTTTGCTTGAACATTAAATGCCTCCAAATGGTATTTAATTCACTTCCCGGGGTGAAGAAACACTTTTTGAGACCTCAGAGTGAGTAAATTGGCCATTTTCATGCACTTTTAACCATTTCACAAATCTTGTGTTTTGGGCCCCTGGAAGCATGAAAATCACTTTAAACATGCTAATTTTAGCTCTAAAACTGATGATCTACCTACAAATGTGATCTGACGTTCAAAAATAAAACATTTGAAAACGGACCATTTTTCACCTTTCTGCAGCATGACGTAATGGGGGGGTGTTATCTCTTTTGTCAAAAATCACCTGTTTTTGCTTGAACATTAAATGCCTCCAAATGGTATTTAATTCACTTCCCGGGCGCCTGGAAGCATGAAAATCACTTTAAACATGCTAATTTTAGCTCTAAAACTGATGATCTACCTACAAATGTGAACTGACGTTCAAAAATAAAACATTTGAAAACTGACCATTTTTCACCTTTCTGAAGCATGACGTAATGGGGGGGTGTTATCTCTTTTGTCAAAAATCACCTGTTTTTGCTTGAACATTAAATGCCTCCAAATGGTATTTAATTCACTTCCCGGGCCCCTGGAAGCATGAAAATCACTTTAAACATGCTAATTTTAGCTCTAAAACTGATCATCTACCTACAAATGTGAACTGACGTTCAAAAATAAAACATTTGAAAACGGACAATTTTTCACCTTTCTGAAGCATGACGTAATGGGGGGGTGTTATCTCTTTTGTCAAAAATCACCTGTTTTTGCTTGAACATTAAATGCCTCCAAATGGTATTTAGTTCACTTCCCGGGCCCCTGGAAGCATGAAAATCACTTTAAACATGCTTATTTTAGCTCTAAAACTGATGATCGACCTACAAATGTGAACTGACGTTCAAAAATAAAACATTTGAAAACGGACCATTTTTCACCTTTCTGAAGCATGACGTAATGGGGGGTGTTATCTCTTTTGTCAAAAATCACCTGTTTTTGCTTGAACATTAAATGCCTCCAAATGGTATTTAATTCACTTCCCGGGGTGAAGAAACACTTTTTGAGACCTCAGAGTGAGTAAATTGGCCATTTTCATGCACTTTTAACCATTCCACAAATCTTGTGTTTTGGGCCCCTGGACCATGAAAATCACTTTAAACATGCTAATTTTAGCTCTAAAACTGATGATCTACCTACAAATGTGAACTGACGTTAAAAAATAAAACATTTGAAAACGGACCATTTTTCACCTTTCTGAAGCATGACGTAATGGGGGGGTGTTATCTCTTTTGTCAAAAATCACCTGTTTTTGCTTGAACATTAAATGCCTCCAAATGGTATTTAATTCACTTCCCGGGCCCCTGGAAGCATGAAAATCACTTTAAACATGCTAATTTTAGCTCTAAAACTGATGATCTACCTACAAATGTGAACTGACTTTCAAAAATAAAACATTTGAAAACGGACAATTTTTCACCTTTCTGAAGCATGACGTAATGGGGGGTGTTATCTCTTTTGTCAAAAATCACCTGTTTTTGCTTGAACATTAAATGCCTCCAAATGGTATTTAATTCACTTCCCGGGCCTCTGGAAGCATGAAAATCACTTTAAACATGCTAATGTTAGCTCTAAAACTGATGATCTACCTACAAATGGGAACTGACGTTCAAAAATAAAACATTTGAAAACGGACAATTTTTCACCTTTCTGAAGCATGACGTAATGGGGGGGGTGTTATCCCTTTTGTCAAAAATCACCTGTTTTTGCTTGAACATTAAATGCCTCCAAATGGTATTTAATTCACTTCCCGGGCCCCTGGAAGCATGAAAATCACTTTAAACATGCTTATTTTACTCTAAAACTGATGATCTACCTACAAATGTGAACTGACGTTCAAAAATAAAACATTTGAAAACTGACCATTTTTCACCTTTCTGAAGCATGACGTAATGGGGGGGTGTTATCTCTTTTGTCAAAAATCACCTGTTTTTGCTTGAACATTAAATGCCTCCAAATGGTATTTAATTCACTTCCCGGGGTGAAGAAAAACTTTTTGAGACCTCAGAGTGAGTAAATTGGCCATTTTCATGCACTTTTAACCATTCCACAAATCTTGTGTTTTGGGCCCCTGGAAGCATGAAAATCACTTTAAACATGCTAATTTTAGCTCTAAAACTGATGATCTACCTACAAATGTGAACTGACGTTAAAAAATAAAACATTTGAAAACGGACCATTTTTCACCTTTCTGCAGCATGACGTAATGGGGGGGTGTTATCTCTTTTGTCAAAAATCACGTGTTTTTGCTTGAACATTAAATGCCTCCAAATGGTATTTAATTCACTTCCCGGGGTGAAGAAACACTTTTTGAGACCTCAGAGTGAGTAAATTGGCCATTTTCATGCACTTTTAACCATTCCACAAATCTTGTGTTTTGGGCCCCTGGAAGCATGAAAATCACTTTAAACATGCTAATATTAGCTCTAAAACTGATGATCTACCTACAAATGTGAACTGACTTTCAAAAATAAAACATTTGAAAACGGACCATTTTTCACCTTTCTGAAGCATGACGTAATGGGGGGTGTTATCTCTTTTGTCAAAAATCACCTGTTTTTGCTTGAACATTAAATGCCTCCAAATGGTATCTAATTCACTTCCCGGGCCCCTGGAAGCATGAAAATCACTTTAAAAATGCTAATTTTAGCTCCAAAACTGATGATCTACCTACAAATGTGAACTGACGTTAAAAAATAAAACATTTGAAAACGGACCATTTTTCACCTTTCTGCAGCATGACGTAATGGGGGGGTGTTATCTCTTTTGTCAAAAATCACCTGTTTTTGCTTGAACATTAAATGCCTCCAAATGGTATTTAATTCACTTCCCGGGCCCCTGGAAGCATGAAAATCACTTTAAACATGCAAATTTTAGCTCTAAAACTGATGATCTACCTACAAATGTGAACTGACGTTCAAAAATAAAACATTTGAAAACTGACCATTTTTCACCTTTCTGAAGCGTGACGTAATGGGGGGATGTTATCTCTTTTGTCAAAAATCACCTGTTTTTGCTTGAACATTAAATGCCTCCAAATGGTATTTAATTCACTTCCCGGGGTGAAGAAACACTTTTTGAGACCTCAGAGTGAGTAAATTGGCCATTTTCATGCACTTTTAACCATTTCACAAATCTTGTGTTTTGGGCCCCTGGAAGCATGAAAATCACTTTAAACATGCTAATTTTAGCTCTAAAACTGATGATCTACCTACAAATGTGATCTGACGTTCAAAAATAAAACATTTGAAAACGGACCATTTTTCACCTTTCTGCAGCATGACGTAATGGGGGGGTGTTATCTCTTTTGTCAAAAATCACCTGTTTTTGCTTGAACATTAAATGCCTCCAAATGGTATTTAATTCACTTCCCGGGCGCCTGGAAGCATGAAAATCACTTTAAACATGCTAATTTTAGCTCTAAAACTGATGATCTACCTACAAATGTGAACTGACGTTCAAAAATAAAACATTTGAAAACTGACCATTTTTCACCTTTCTGAAGCATGACGTAATGGGGGGGTGTTATCTCTTTTGTCAAAAATCACCTGTTTTTGCTTGAACATTAAATGCCTCCAAATGGTATTTAATTCACTTCCCGGGCCCCTGGAAGCATGAAAATCACTTTAAACATGCTAATTTTAGCTCTAAAACTGATCATCTACCTACAAATGTGAACTGACGTTCAAAAACTAAAACATTTGAAAACGGACAATTTTTCACCTTTCTGAAGCATGACGTAATGGGGGGGGTGTTATCTCTTTTGTCAAAAATCACCTGTTTTTGCTTGAACATTAAATGCCTCCAAATGGTATTTAGTTCACTTCCCGGGCCCCTGGAAGCATGAAAATCACTTTAAACATGCTTATTTTAGCTCTAAAACTGATGATCGACCTACAAATGTGAACTGACGTTCAAAAATAAAACATTTGAAAACGGACCATTTTTCACCTTTCTGAAGCATGACGTAATGGGGGGTGTTATCTCTTTTGTCAAAAATCACCTGTTTTTGCTTGAACATTAAATGCCTCCAAATGGTATTTAATTCACTTCCCGGGGTGAAGAAACACTTTTTGAGACCTCAGAGTGAGTAAATTGGCCATTTTCATGCACTTTTAACCATTCCACAAATCTTGTGTTTTGGGCCCCTGGACCATGAAAATCACTTTAAACATGCTAATTTTAGCTCTAAAACTGATGATCTACCTACAAATGTGAACTGACGTTAAAAAATAAAACATTTGAAAACGGACCATTTTTCACCTTTCTGAAGCATGACGTAATGGGGGGGTGTTATCTCTTTTGTCAAAAATCACCTGTTTTTGCTTGAACATTAAATGCCTCCAAATGGTATTTAATTCACTTCCCGGGCCCCTGGAAGCATGAAAATCACTTTAAACATGCTAATTTTAGCTCTAAAACTGATGATCTACCTACAAATGTGAACTGACTTTCAAAAATAAAACATTTGAAAACGGACAATTTTTCACCTTTCTGAAGCATGACGTAATGGGGGGTGTTATCTCTTTTGTCAAAAATCACCTGTTTTTGCTTGAACATTAAATGCCTCCAAATGGTATTTAATTCACTTCCCGGGCCTCTGGAAGCATGAAAATCACTTTAAACATGCTAATGTTAGCTCTAAAACTGATGATCTACCTACAAATGGGAACTGACGTTCAAAAATAAAACATTTGAAAACGGACAATTTTTCACCTTTCTGAAGCATGACGTAATGGGGGGGGTGTTATCCCTTTTGTCAAAAATCACCTGTTTTTGCTTGAACATTAAATGCCTCCAAATGGTATTTAATTCACTTCCCGGGCCCCTGGAAGCATGAAAATCACTTTAAACATGCTTATTTTACTCTAAAACTGATGATCTACCTACAAATGTGAACTGACGTTCAAAAATAAAACATTTGAAAACGGACCATTTTTCACCTTTCTGAAGCATGACGTAATGGGGGGGGTGTTATCTCTTTTGTCAAAAATCACCTGTTTTTGCTTGAACATTAAATGCCTCCAAATGGTATCTAATTCACTTCCCGGGCCCCTGGAAGCATGAAAATCACTTTAAACATGCTAATTTTAGCTCTAAAACTGATGATCTACCTACAAATGTGAACTGACGTTCAAAAATAAAACATTTGAATACTGACCATTTTTCACCTTTCTGAAGCATGACGTAATGGGGGGGTGTTATCTCTTTTGTCAAAAATCACCTGTTTTTGCTTGAACATTAAATGCCTCCAAATGGTATTTAATTCACTTCCCGGGCTCCTGGAAGCATGAAAATCACTTTAAACATGCTAATTTTAGCTCTAAAACTGATGATCTACCTACAAATGTGAACTGACGTTAAAAAATAAAACATTTGAAAACGGACCATTTTTCACCTTTCTGAAGCATGACGTAATGGGGGGGTGTTATCTCTTTTGTCAAAAATCACCTGTTTTTGCTTGAACATTAAATGCCTCCAAATGGTATCTAATTCACTTCCCGGGCCCCTGGAAGCATGAAAATCACTTTAAACATGCTAATTTTAGCTCTAAAACTGATGATCTACCTACAAATGTGAACTGACGTTCAAAAATAAAACATTTGAATACTGACCATTTTTCACCTTTCTGAAGCATGACGTAATGGGGGGGTGTTATCTCTTTTGTCAAAAATCACCTGTTTTTGCTTGAACATTAAATGCCTCCAAATGGTATTTAATTCACTTCCCGGGCCCCTGGAAGCATGAAAATCACTTTAAACATGCTAATTTTAGCTCTAAAACTGATGATCTACCTACAAATGTGAACTGACTTTCAAAAATAAAACATTTGAAAACGGACAATTTTTCACCTTTCTGAAGCATGACGTAATGGGGGGGTGTTATCTCTTTTGTCAAAAATCACCTGTTTTTGCTTGAACATTAAATGCCTCCAAATGGTATTTAATTCACTTCCCGGGGTGAAGAAACACTTTTTGAGACCTCAGAGTGAGTAAATTGGCCATTTTCATGCTCTTTTAACCATTTCACAAATCTTGTGTTTTGGGCCCCTGGAAGCATGAAAATCACTTTAAACATGCTAATTTTAGCTCTAAAACTGATGATCTACCTACAAATGTGAACTGACGTTAAAAAATAAAACATTTAAAAACGGACCATTTTTCACCTTTCTGCAGCATGACGTAATGGGGGGGTGTTATCTCTTTTGTCAAAAATCACCTGTTTTTGCTTGAACATGAAATGCCTCCAAATGGTATTTAATTCACTTCCCGGGCCCCTGGAAGCATGCAAATCACTTTAAACATGCTTATTTTAGCTCTAAAACTGATGATCTACCTACCAATGTGAACTGACGTTCAAAAATAAAACATTTGAAAACTAACCATTTTTCACCTTTCTGAAGCATGACGTAATGGGGGGGGTGTTATCTCTTTTGTCAAAAATCACCTGTTTTTGCTTGAACATTAAATGCCTCCAAATGGTATTTAATTCACTTCCCGGGCCCCTGGAAGCATGAAAATCACTTCAAACATGCTAATTTTAGCTCTAAAACTGATGATCTACCTACAAATGTGAACTGACGTTCAAAAATAAAACATTTGAAAACGGACCATTTTTTACCTTTCTGAAGCATGACGTAATGGGGGGGTGTTATCCCTTTTGTCAAAAATCACCTGTTTTTGCTTGAACATTAAATGCCTCCAAATGGTATTTAATTCACTTCCCGGGCCCCTTGAAGCATGAAAATCACTTTAAACATGCTAATTTTAGCTCTAAAACTGATGATCTACCTACAAACGTGAACTGACGTTAAAAAATAAAACATTTGAAAACGGACCATTTTTCACCTTTCTGCAGCATGACGTAATGGGGGGGTGTTATCTCTTTTGTCAAAAATCACCTGTTTTTGCTTGAACATTAAATGCCTCCAAATGGTATTTAATTCACTTCCCGGGCCCCTGGAAGCATGAAAATCACTTTAAACATGCTAATTTTAGCTCTAAAACTGATGATCTACCTACAAATGTGAACTGACTTTCAAAAATAAAACATTTGAAAACGGACAATTTTTCACCTTTCTGAAGCATGACGTAATGGGGGGGTGTTATCTCTTTTGTCAAAAATCACCTGTTTTTGCTTGAACATTAAATGCCTCCAAATGGTATTTAATTCACTTCCCGGGCCCCTGGAAGCATGAAAATCACTTTAAACATGCTAATTTTAGCTCTAAAACTGATGATCTACCTACAAATGTGAACTGACGTTCAAAAATAAAACATTTGAAAACGGACCATTTTTCACCTTTCTGAAGCATGACGTAATGGGGGGGGGTGTTATCTCTTTTATCAAAAATCACCTGTTTTTGCTTGAACATTAAATGCCTCCAAATGGTATTTAATTCAATACCCGGGCCCCTGGAAGCATGAAAATCACTTTAAACATGCTAATTTTAGCTCTAAAACTGATGATCTACCTACAAATATGAACTGACTTTCAAAAATAAAACATTTGAAAACGGACAATTTTTCACCTTTCTGAAGCATGACGTAATGGGGGGGTGTTATCTCTTTTGTCAAAAATCACCTGTTTTTGCTTGAACATTAAATGCCTCCAAATGGTATTTAATTCACTTCCCGGGCCCCTGGAAGCATGAAAATCACTTTAAACATGCAAATTTTACCTCTAAAACTGATGATCTACCTACAAATGTGAACTGACGTTCAAAAATAAAACATTTGAAAACGGACCATTTTTCACCTTTCTGAAGCGTGACGTAATGGGGGGTGTTATCTCTTTTGTCAAAAATCACCTGTTTTTGCTTGAACATTAAATGCCTCCAAATGGTATTTAATTCACTTCCCGGGGTGAAGAAACACTTTTTGAGACCTCAGAGTGAGTAAATTGGCCATTTTCATGCACTTTTAACCATTTCACAAATCTTGTGTTTTGGGCCCCTGGAAGCATGAAAATCACTTTAAACATGCTAATTTTAGCTCTAAAACTGATGATCTACCTACAAATGTGAACTGACGTTCAAAAATAAAACATTTGAAAACGGACCATTTTTCACCTTTCTGAAGCATGACGTAATGGGGGGGTGTTATCCCTTTTGTCAAAAATCACCTGTTTTTGCTTGAACATTAAATAGCTCCAAATGGTATTTAATTCACTTCCCGGGCCCCTGAAAGCATGAAAATCACTTTAAACATGCTAATTTTAGCTCTAAAACTGATGATCTACCTACAAATGTGAACTGACGTTAAAAAATAAAACATTTGAAAACGGATCATTTTTCACCTTTCTGCAGCATGACGTAATGGGGGGGTGTTATCTCTTTTGTCAAAAATCACCTGTTTTTGCTTGAACATTAAATGCCTCCAAATGGTATTTAATTCACTTCCCGGGCCCCTGGAAGCATGAAAATCACTTTAAACATGCTAATTTTAGCTCTAAAACTGATGATCTACCTACAAATGTGAACTGACTTTCAAAAATAAAACATTTGAAAACGGACAATTTTTCACCTTTCTGAAGCATGACGTAATGGGGGGGTGTTATCTCTTTTGTCAAAAATCACCTGTTTTTGCTTGAACATTAAATGCCTCCAAATGGTATTTAATTCACTTCCCGGGCCCCTGGAAGCATGAAAATCACTTTAAACATGCTAATTTTAGCTCTAAAACTGATGATCTACCGACAAATGTGAACTGACGTTCAAAAATAAAACATTTGAAAACGTACCATTTTTCACCTTTCTGAAGCATGACGTAATGGGGGGTGTTATCTCTTTTGTCAAAAATCACCTGTTTTTGCTTGAACATTAAATGCCTCCAAATGGTATTTAATTCACTTCCCGGGGTGAAGAAACACTTTTTGAGACCTCAGAGTGAGTAAATTGGCCATTTTCATGCACTTTTAACCATTTCACAAATCTTGAGTTTTGGGCCCCTGGAAGCATGAAAATCACTTTAAACATGCTAATTTTAGCTCTAAAACTGATGATCTACCTACAAATGTGAACTGACGTTCAAAAATAAAACATTTGAAAACGGACAATTTTTCACCTTTCTGAAGCATGACGTAATGGGGGGGTGTTATCCCTTTTGTCAAAAATCACCTGTTTTTGCTTGAACATTAAATGCCTCCAAATGGTATTTAATTCACTTCCCGGGCCCCTGGAAGCATGAAAATCACTTTAAACATGCTTATTTTAGCTCTAAAACTGATGATCTACCTACAAATGTGAACTGACGTTCAAAAATAAAACATTTGAAAACGGACCATTTTTCACCTTTCTGAAGCATGACGTAATGGGGGGTGTTATCTCTTTTGTCAAAAATCACCTGTTTTTGCTTGAACATTAAATGCCTCCAAATGGTATTTAATTCACTTCCCGAGGTGAAGAAACACTTTTTGAGACCTCAGAGTGAGTAAATTGGCCATTTTCATGCACTTTTAACCATTCCACAAATCTTGTGTTTTAGGCCCCTGGAAGCATGAAAATCACTTTAAACATGCTAATTTTAGCTCTAAAACTGATGATCTACCTACAAATGTGAACTGACTTTCAAAAATAAAACATTTGAAAACGGACAATTTTTCACCTTTCTGAAGCATGACGTAATGGGGGGTGTTATCTCTTTTGTCAAAAATCACCTGTTTTTGCTTGAACATTAAATGCCTCCAAATGGTATTTAATTCACTTCCCGGGCCCCTGGAAGCATGAAAATCACTTTAAACATGCTAATTTTAGCTCTAAAACTGATGATCTACCTACAAATGTGAACTGACTTTCAAAAATAAAACATTTGAAAACGGACCATTTTTCACCTTTCTGAAGCATGACGTAATGGGGGGGTGTTATCTCTTTTGTCAAAAATCACCTGTTTTTGCTTGAATATTAAATGCCTCCAAATGGTATCTAATTCACTTCCCGGGCCCCTGGAAGCATGAAAATCACTTTAAACATGCTAATTTTAGCTCTAAAACTGATGATCTACCTACAAATGTGAACTGACGTTCAAAAATAAAACATTTGAAAACTGACCATTTTTCACCTTTCTGAAGCATGACGTAATGGGGGGGTGTTATCTCTTTTGTCAAAAATCACCTGTTTTTGCTTGAACATTAAATACCTCCAAATGGTATTTAATTCACTTCCCGGGCCCCTGGAAGCATGAAAATCACTTTAAACATGCTAATTTTAGCTCTAAAACTGATGATCTACCTACAAATGTGAACTGACTTTCAAAAATAAAACATTTGAAAACGGACAATTTTTCACCTTTCTGAAGCATGACGTAATGGGGGGGTGTTATCCCTTTTGTCAAAAATCACCTGTTTTTGCTTGAACATTAAATGCCTCCAAATGGTATTTAATTCACTTCCCGGGCCCCTGGAAGCATGAAAATCACTTTAAACATGCTAATTTTAGCTCTAAAACTGATGATCTACCTACAAATGTGAACTGACTTTCAAAAATAAAACATTTGAAAACGGACAATTTTTCACCTTTCTGAAGCATGACGTAATGGGGGGGTGTTATCTCTTTTGTCAAAAATCACCTGTTTTTGCTTGAACATTAAATGCCTCCAAATGGTATTTAATTCACTTCCCGGGCCCCTGGAAGCATGAAAATCACTTTAAACATGCTAATTTTAGCTCTAAAACTGATGATCTACCGACAAATGTGAACTGACGTTCAAAAATAAAACATTTGAAAACGTACCATTTTTCACCTTTCTGAAGCATGACGTAATGGGGGGTGTTATCTCTTTTGTCAAAAATCACCTGTTTTTGCTTGAACATTAAATGCCTCCAAATGGTATTTAATTCACTTCCCGGGGTGAAGAAACACTTTTTGAGACCTCAGAGTGAGTAAATTGGCCATTTTCATGCACTTTTAACCATTTCACAAATCTTGAGTTTTGGGCCCCTGGAAGCATGAAAATCACTTTAAACATGCTAATTTTAGCTCTAAAACTGATGATCTACCTACAAATGTGAACTGACGTTCAAAAATAAAACATTTGAAAACGGACAATTTTTCACCTTTCTGAAGCATGACGTAATGGGGGGGTGTTATCCCTTTTGTCAAAAATCACCTGTTTTTGCTTGAACATTAAATGCCTCCAAATGGTATTTAATTCACTTCCCGGGCCCCTGGAAGCATGAAAATCACTTTAAACATGCTTATTTTAGCTCTAAAACTGATGATCTACCTACAAATGTGAACTGACGTTCAAAAATAAAACATTTGAAAACGGACCATTTTTCACCTTTCTGAAGCATGACGTAATGGGGGGTGTTATCTCTTTTGTCAAAAATCACCTGTTTTTGCTTGAACATTAAATGCCTCCAAATGGTATTTAATTCACTTCCCGAGGTGAAGAAACACTTTTTGAGACCTCAGTGTGAGTAAATTGGCCATTTTCATGCACTTTTAACCATTCCACAAATCTTGTGTTTTAGGCCCCTGGAAGCATGAAAATCACTTTAAACATGCTAATTTTAGCTCTAAAACTGATGATCTACCTACAAATGTGAACTGACTTTCAAAAATAAAACATTTGAAAACGGACAATTTTTCACCTTTCTGAAGCATGACGTAATGGGGGGTGTTATCTCTTTTGTCAAAAATCACCTGTTTTTGCTTGAACATTAAATGCCTCCAAATGGTATTTAATTCACTTCCCGGGCCCCTGGAAGCATGAAAATCACTTTAAACATGCTAATTTTAGCTCTAAAACTGATGATCTACCTACAAATGTGAACTGACTTTCAAAAATAAAACATTTGAAAACGGACCATTTTTCACCTTTCTGAAGCATGACGTAATGGGGGGGTGTTATCTCTTTTGTCAAAAATCACCTGTTTTTGCTTGAATATTAAATGCCTCCAAATGGTATCTAATTCACTTCCCGGGCCCCTGGAAGCATGAAAATCACTTTAAACATGCTAATTTTAGCTCTAAAACTGATGATCTACCTACAAATGTGAACTGACGTTCAAAAATAAAACATTTGAAAACTGACCATTTTTCACCTTTCTGAAGCATGACGTAATGGGGGGGTGTTATCTCTTTTGTCAAAAATCACCTGTTTTTGCTTGAACATTAAATACCTCCAAATGGTATTTAATTCACTTCCCGGGCCCCTGGAAGCATGAAAATCACTTTAAACATGCTAATTTTAGCTCTAAAACTGATGATCTACCTACAAATGTGAACTGACTTTCAAAAATAAAACATTTGAAAACGGACAATTTTTCACCTTTCTGAAGCATGACGTAATGGGGGGGTGCTATCCCTTTTGTCAAAAATCACCTGTTTTTGCTTGAACATTAAATGCCTCCAAATGGTATTTAATTCACTTCCCGGGCCCCTGGAAGCATGAAAATCACTTTAAACATGCTTATTTTACTCTAAAACTGATGATCTACCTACAAATGTGAACTGACGTTCAAAAATAAAACATTTGAAAACGGACCATTTTTCACCTTTCTGAAGCATGACGTAATGGGGGGGTGTTATCTCTTTTGTCAAAAATCACCTGTTTTTGCTTGAACAGTAAATGCCTCCAAATGGTATTTAATTCACTTCCCGGGGTGAAGAAACACTTTTTGAGACCTCAGAGTGAGTAAATTGGCCATTTTCATGCACTTTTAACCATTTCACAAATCTTGTGTTTTGGGCCCCTGGAAGCATGAAAATCACTTTAAACATGCTAATTTTAGCTCTAAAACTGATGATCTACCTACAAATGTGAACTGACGTTAAAAAATAAAACATTTGAAAACGGACCATTTTTCACCTTTCTGCAGCATGACGTAATGGGGGGGTGTTATCTCTTTTGTCAAAAATCACCTGTTTTTGCTTGAACATTAAATGCCTCCAAATGGTATTTAATTCACTTCCCGGGCCCCTGGAAGCATGAAAATCACTTTAAACATGCTAATTTTAGCTCTAAAACTGATGATCTACCTACAAATGTGAACTGACTTTCAAAAATAAAACATTTGAAAACGGACAATTTTTCACCTTTCTGAAGCATGACGTAATGGGGGGTGTTATCTCTTTTGTCAAAAATCACCTGTTTTTGCTTGAACATTAAATGCCTCCAAATGGTATTTAATTCACTTCCCGGGCCTCTGGAAGCATGAAAATCACTTTAAACATGCTAATGTTAGCTCTAAAACTGATGATCTACCTACAAATGGGAACTGACGTTCAAAAATAAAACATTTGAAAACGGACAATTTTTCACCTTTCTGAAGCATGACGTAATGGGGGGGGTGTTATCCCTTTTGTCAAAAATCACCTGTTTTTGCTTGAACATTAAATGCCTCCAAATGGTATTTAATTCACTTCCCGGGCCCCTGGAAGCATGAAAATCACTTTAAACATGCTTATTTTACTCTAAAACTGATGATCTACCTACAAATGTGAACTGACGTTCAAAAATAAAACATTTGAAAACGGACCATTTTTCACCTTTCTGAAGCATGACGTAATGGGGGGGGTGTTATCTCTTTTGTCAAAAATCACCTGTTTTTGCTTGAACATTAAATGCCTCCAAATGGTATCTAATTCACTTCCCGGGCCCCTGGAAGCATGAAAATCACTTTAAACATGCTAATTTTAGCTCTAAAACTGATGATCTACCTACAAATGTGAACTGACGTTCAAAAATAAAACATTTGAATACTGACCATTTTTCACCTTTCTGAAGCATGACGTAATGGGGGGGTGTTATCTCTTTTGTCAAAAATCACCTGTTTTTGCTTGAACATTAAATGCCTCCAAATGGTATTTAATTCACTTCCCGGGCCCCTGGAAGCATGAAAATCACTTTAAACATGCTAATTTTAGCTCTAAAACTGATGATCTACCTACAAATGTGAACTGACGTTAAAAAATAAAACATTTGAAAACGGACCATTTTTCACCTTTCTGAAGCATGACGTAATGGGGGGGTGTTATCTCTTTTGTCAAAAATCACCTGTTTTTGCTTGAACATTAAATGCCTCCAAATGGTATCTAATTCACTTCCCGGGCCCCTGGAAGCATGAAAATCACTTTAAACATGCTAATTTTAGCTCTAAAACTGATGATCTACCTACAAATGTGAACTGACGTTCAAAAATAAAACATTTGAATACTGACCATTTTTCACCTTTCTGAAGCATGACGTAATGGGGGGGTGTTATCTCTTTTGTCAAAAATCACCTGTTTTTGCTTGAACATTAAATGCCTCCAAATGGTATTTAATTCACTTCCCGGGCCCCTGGAAGCATGAAAATCACTTTAAACATGCTAATTTTAGCTCTAAAACTGATGATCTACCTACAAATGTGAACTGACTTTCAAAAATAAAACATTTGAAAACGGACAATTTTTCACCTTTCTGAAGCATGACGTAATGGGGGGGTGTTATCTCTTTTGTCAAAAATCACCTGTTTTTGCTTGAACATTAAATGCCTCCAAATGGTATTTAATTCACTTCCCGGGGTGAAGAAACACTTTTTGAGACCTCAGAGTGAGTAAATTGGCCATTTTCATGCTCTTTTAACCATTTCACAAATCTTGTGTTTTGGGCCCCTGGAAGCATGAAAATCACTTTAAACATGCTAATTTTAGCTCTAAAACTGATGATCTACCTACAAATGTGAACTGACGTTAAAAAATAAAACATTTAAAAACGGACCATTTTTCACCTTTCTGCAGCATGACGTAATGGGGGGGTGTTATCTCTTTTGTCAAAAATCACCTGTTTTTGCTTGAACATGAAATGCCTCCAAATGGTATTTAATTCACTTCCCGGGCCCCTGGAAGCATGCAAATCACTTTAAACATGCTTATTTTAGCTCTAAAACTGATGATCTACCTACCAATGTGAACTGACGTTCAAAAATAAAACATTTGAAAACTAACCATTTTTCACCTTTCTGAAGCATGACGTAATGGGGGGGGTGTTATCTCTTTTGTCAAAAATCACCTGTTTTTGCTTGAACATTAAATGCCTCCAAATGGTATTTAATTCACTTCCCGGGCCCCTGGAAGCATGAAAATCACTTCAAACATGCTAATTTTAGCTCTAAAACTGATGATCTACCTACAAATGTGAACTGACGTTCAAAAATAAAACATTTGAAAACGGACCATTTTTTACCTTTCTGAAGCATGACGTAATGGGGGGGTGTTATCCCTTTTGTCAAAAATCACCTGTTTTTGCTTGAACATTAAATGCCTCCAAATGGTATTTAATTCACTTCCCGGGCCCCTGGAAGCATGAAAATCACTTTAAACATGCTAATTTTAGCTCTAAAACTGATGATCTACCTACAAATGTGAACTGACTTTCAAAAATAAAACATTTGAAAACGGACAATTTTTCACCTTTCTGAAGCATGACGTAATGGGGGGGTGTTATCTCTTTTGTCAAAAATCACCTGTTTTTGCTTGAACATTAAATGCCTCCAAATGGTATTTAATTCACTTCCCGGGCCCCTGGAAGCATGAAAATCACTTTAAACATGCTAATTTTAGCTCTAAAACTGATGATCTACCTACAAATGTGAACTGACGTTCAAAAATAAAACATTTGAAAACGGACCATTTTTCACCTTTCTGAAGCATGACGTAATGGGGGGGGGTGTTATCTCTTTTATCAAAAATCACCTGTTTTTGCTTGAACATTAAATGCCTCCAAATGGTATTTAATTCAATACCCGGGCCCCTGGAAGCATGAAAATCACTTTAAACATGCTAATTTTAGCTCTAAAACTGATGATCTACCTACAAATATGAACTGACTTTCAAAAATAAAACATTTGAAAACGGACAATTTTTCACCTTTCTGAAGCATGACGTAATGGGGGGGTGTTATCTCTTTTGTCAAAAATCACCTGTTTTTGCTTGAACATTAAATGCCTCCAAATGGTATTTAATTCACTTCCCGGGCCCCTGGAAGCATGAAAATCACTTTAAACATGCAAATTTTACCTCTAAAACTGATGATCTACCTACAAATGTGAACTGACGTTCAAAAATAAAACATTTGAAAACGGACCATTTTTCACCTTTCTGAAGCGTGACGTAATGGGGGGTGTTATCTCTTTTGTCAAAAATCACCTGTTTTTGCTTGAACATTAAATGCCTCCAAATGGTATTTAATTCACTTCCCGGGGTGAAGAAACACTTTTTGAGACCTCAGAGTGAGTAAATTGGCCATTTTCATGCACTTTTAACCATTTCACAAATCTTGTGTTTTGGGCCCCTGGAAGCATGAAAATCACTTTAAACATGCTAATTTTAGCTCTAAAACTGATGATCTACCTACAAATGTGAACTGACGTTCAAAAATAAAACATTTGAAAACGGACCATTTTTCACCTTTCTGAAGCATGACGTAATGGGGGGGTGTTATCCCTTTTGTCAAAAATCACCTGTTTTTGCTTGAACATTAAATAGCTCCAAATGGTATTTAATTCACTTCCCGGGCCCCTGAAAGCATGAAAATCACTTTAAACATGCTAATTTTAGCTCTAAAACTGATGATCTACCTACAAATGTGAACTGACGTTAAAAAATAAAACATTTGAAAACGGATCATTTTTCACCTTTCTGCAGCATGACGTAATGGGGGGGTGTTATCTCTTTTGTCAAAAATCACCTGTTTTTGCTTGAACATTAAATGCCTCCAAATGGTATTTAATTCACTTCCCGGGCCCCTGGAAGCATGAAAATCACTTTAAACATGCTAATTTTAGCTCTAAAACTGATGATCTACCTACAAATGTGAACTGACTTTCAAAAATAAAACATTTGAAAACGGACAATTTTTCACCTTTCTGAAGCATGACGTAATGGGGGGGTGTTATCTCTTTTGTCAAAAATCACCTGTTTTTGCTTGAACATTAAATGCCTCCAAATGGTATTTAATTCACTTCCCGGGCCCCTGGAAGCATGAAAATCACTTTAAACATGCTAATTTTAGCTCTAAAACTGATGATCTACCGACAAATGTGAACTGACGTTCAAAAATAAAACATTTGAAAACGTACCATTTTTCACCTTTCTGAAGCATGACGTAATGGGGGGTGTTATCTCTTTTGTCAAAAATCACCTGTTTTTGCTTGAACATTAAATGCCTCCAAATGGTATTTAATTCACTTCCCGGGGTGAAGAAACACTTTTTGAGACCTCAGAGTGAGTAAATTGGCCATTTTCATGCACTTTTAACCATTTCACAAATCTTGAGTTTTGGGCCCCTGGAAGCATGAAAATCACTTTAAACATGCTAATTTTAGCTCTAAAACTGATGATCTACCTACAAATGTGAACTGACGTTCAAAAATAAAACATTTGAAAACGGACAATTTTTCACCTTTCTGAAGCATGACGTAATGGGGGGGTGTTATCCCTTTTGTCAAAAATCACCTGTTTTTGCTTGAACATTAAATGCCTCCAAATGGTATTTAATTCACTTCCCGGGCCCCTGGAAGCATGAAAATCACTTTAAACATGCTTATTTTAGCTCTAAAACTGATGATCTACCTACAAATGTGAACTGACGTTCAAAAATAAAACATTTGAAAACGGACCATTTTTCACCTTTCTGAAGCATGACGTAATGGGGGGTGTTATCTCTTTTGTCAAAAATCACCTGTTTTTGCTTGAACATTAAATGCCTCCAAATGGTATTTAATTCACTTCCCGAGGTGAAGAAACACTTTTTGAGACCTCAGAGTGAGTAAATTGGCCATTTTCATGCACTTTTAACCATTCCACAAATCTTGTGTTTTAGGCCCCTGGAAGCATGAAAATCACTTTAAACATGCTAATTTTAGCTCTAAAACTGATGATCTACCTACAAATGTGAACTGACTTTCAAAAATAAAACATTTGAAAACGGACAATTTTTCACCTTTCTGAAGCATGACGTAATGGGGGGTGTTATCTCTTTTGTCAAAAATCACCTGTTTTTGCTTGAACATTAAATGCCTCCAAATGGTATTTAATTCACTTCCCGGGCCCCTGGAAGCATGAAAATCACTTTAAACATGCTAATTTTAGCTCTAAAACTGATGATCTACCTACAAATGTGAACTGACTTTCAAAAATAAAACATTTGAAAACGGACCATTTTTCACCTTTCTGAAGCATGACGTAATGGGGGGGTGTTATCTCTTTTGTCAAAAATCACCTGTTTTTGCTTGAATATTAAATGCCTCCAAATGGTATCTAATTCACTTCCCGGGCCCCTGGAAGCATGAAAATCACTTTAAACATGCTAATTTTAGCTCTAAAACTGATGATCTACCTACAAATGTGAACTGACGTTCAAAAATAAAACATTTGAAAACTGACCATTTTTCACCTTTCTGAAGCATGACGTAATGGGGGGGTGTTATCTCTTTTGTCAAAAATCACCTGTTTTTGCTTGAACATTAAATACCTCCAAATGGTATTTAATTCACTTCCCGGGCCCCTGGAAGCATGAAAATCACTTTAAACATGCTAATTTTAGCTCTAAAACTGATGATCTACCTACAAATGTGAACTGACTTTCAAAAATAAAACATTTGAAAACGGACAATTTTTCACCTTTCTGAAGCATGACGTAATGGGGGGGTGTTATCTCTTTTGTCAAAAATCACCTGTTTTTGCTTGAACATTAAATGCCTCCAAATGGTATTTAATTCACTTCCCGGGCCCCTGGAAGCATGAAAATCACTTTAAACATGCTAATTTTAGCTCTAAAACTGATGATCTACCGACAAATGTGAACTGACGTTCAAAAATAAAACATTTGAAAACGTACCATTTTTCACCTTTCTGAAGCATGACGTAATGGGGGGTGTTATCTCTTTTGTCAAAAATCACCTGTTTTTGCTTGAACATTAAATGCCTCCAAATGGTATTTAATTCACTTCCCGGGGTGAAGAAACACTTTTTGAGACCTCAGAGTGAGTAAATTGGCCATTTTCATGCACTTTTAACCATTTCACAAATCTTGAGTTTTGGGCCCCTGGAAGCATGAAAATCACTTTAAACATGCTAATTTTAGCTCTAAAACTGATGATCTACCTACAAATGTGAACTGACGTTCAAAAATAAAACATTTGAAAACGGACAATTTTTCACCTTTCTGAAGCATGACGTAATGGGGGGGTGTTATCCCTTTTGTCAAAAATCACCTGTTTTTGCTTGAACATTAAATGCCTCCAAATGGTATTTAATTCACTTCCCGGGCCCCTGGAAGCATGAAAATCACTTTAAACATGCTTATTTTAGCTCTAAAACTGATGATCTACCTACAAATGTGAACTGACGTTCAAAAATAAAACATTTGAAAACGGACCATTTTTCACCTTTCTGAAGCATGACGTAATGGGGGGTGTTATCTCTTTTGTCAAAAATCACCTGTTTTTGCTTGAACATTAAATGCCTCCAAATGGTATTTAATTCACTTCCCGAGGTGAAGAAACACTTTTTGAGACCTCAGTGTGAGTAAATTGGCCATTTTCATGCACTTTTAACCATTCCACAAATCTTGTGTTTTAGGCCCCTGGAAGCATGAAAATCACTTTAAACATGCTAATTTTAGCTCTAAAACTGATGATCTACCTACAAATGTGAACTGACTTTCAAAAATAAAACATTTGAAAACGGACAATTTTTCACCTTTCTGAAGCATGACGTAATGGGGGGTGTTATCTCTTTTGTCAAAAATCACCTGTTTTTGCTTGAACATTAAATGCCTCCAAATGGTATTTAATTCACTTCCCGGGCCCCTGGAAGCATGAAAATCACTTTAAACATGCTAATTTTAGCTCTAAAACTGATGATCTACCTACAAATGTGAACTGACTTTCAAAAATAAAACATTTGAAAACGGACCATTTTTCACCTTTCTGAAGCATGACGTAATGGGGGGGTGTTATCTCTTTTGTCAAAAATCACCTGTTTTTGCTTGAATATTAAATGCCTCCAAATGGTATCTAATTCGCTTCCCGGGCCCCTGGAAGCATGAAAATCACTTTAAACATGCTAATTTTAGCTCTAAAACTGATGATCTACCTACAAATGTGAACTGACGTTCAAAAATAAAACATTTGAAAACTGACCATTTTTCACCTTTCTGAAGCATGACGTAATGGGGGGGTGTTATCTCTTTTGTCAAAAATCACCTGTTTTTGCTTGAACATTAAATACCTCCAAATGGTATTTAATTCACTTCCCGGGCCCCTGGAAGCATGAAAATCACTTTAAACATGCTAATTTTAGCTCTAAAACTGATGATCTACCTACAAATGTGAACTGACTTTCAAAAATAAAACATTTGAAAACGGACAATTTTTCACCTTTCTGAAGCATGACGTAATGGGGGGGTGCTATCCCTTTTGTCAAAAATCACCTGTTTTTGCTTGAACATTAAATGCCTCCAAATGGTATTTAATTCACTTCCCGGGCCCCTGGAAGCATGAAAATCACTTTAAACATGCTTATTTTACTCTAAAACTGATGATCTACCTACAAATGTGAACTGACGTTCAAAAATAAAACATTTGAAAACGGACCATTTTTCACCTTTCTGAAGCATGACGTAATGGGGGGGTGTTATCTCTTTTGTCAAAAATCACCTGTTTTTGCTTGAACAGTAAATGCCTCCAAATGGTATTTAATTCACTTCCCGGGGTGAAGAAACACTTTTTGAGACCTCAGAGTGAGTAAATTGGCCATTTTCATGCACTTTTAACCATTTCACAAATCTTGTGTTTTGGGCCCCTGGAAGCATGAAAATCACTTTAAACATGCTAATTTTAGCTCTAAAACTGATGATCTACCTACAAATGTGAACTGACGTTAAAAAATAAAACATTTGAAAACGGACCATTTTTCACCTTTCTGCAGCATGACGTAATGGGGGGGTGTTATCTCTTTTGTCAAAAATCACCTGTTTTTGCTTGAACATTAAATGCCTCCAAATGGTATTTAATTCACTTCCCGGGCCCCTGGAAGCATGAAAATCACTTTAAACATGCTTATTTTAGCTCTAAAACTGATGATCTACCTACAAATGTGAACTGACGTTCAAAAATAAAACATTTGAAAACTGACCATTTTTCACCTTTCTGAAGCATGACGTAATGGGGGGGTGTTATCTCTTTTGTCAAAAATCACCTGTTTTTGCTTGAACATTAAATGCCTCCAAATGGTATTTAATTCACTTCCCGGGCCCCTGGAAGCATGAAAATCACTTTAAACATGCTTATTTTAGCTCTAAAACTGATGATCTACCTACAAATGTGAACTGACGTTCAAAAATAAAACATTTGAAAACGGACCATTTTTCACCTTTCTGAAGCATGACGTAATGGGGGGGTGTTATCTCTTTTGTCAAAAATCACCTGTTTTTGTTTGAACATTAAATGCCTCCAAATGGTATTTAATTCACTTCCCGGGCCCCTGGAAGCATGAAAATCACTTTAAACATGCTTATTTTAGCTCTAAAACTGATGATCTACCTACAAATGTGAACTGACGTTCAAAAATAAAACATTTGAAAACGGACCATTTTATCACCTGTTTTTGCTTGAACATTAAATGCCTCCAAATGGTATTTAATTCACTTCCCGGGGTGAAGAAACACTTTTTGAGACCTCAGAGTGAGTAAATTGGCCATTTTCATGCACTTTTAACCATTCCACAAATCTTGTGTTTTGGGCCCCTGGAAGCATGAAAATCACTTTAAACATGCTAATTTTAGCTCTAAAACTGATGATCTACCTACAAATGTGAACTGACTTTCAAAAATAAAACATTTGAAAACGGACAATTTTTCACCTTTCTGAAGCATGACGTAATGGGGGGGTGTTATCTCTTTTGTCAAAAATCACCTGTTTTTGTTTGAACATTAAATGCCTCCAAATGGTATTTAATTCACTTCCCGGGCCCCTGGAAGCATGAAAATCACTTTAAACATGCTAATTTTAGCTCTAAAACTGATGATCTACCTACAAATGTGAACTGACGTTCAAAAATAAAACATTTGAAAACGGACCATTTTTCACCTTTCTGAAGCATGATGTAATGGGGGGTGTTATCTCTTTTGTCAAAAATCACCTGTTTTTGCTTGAACATTAAATGCCTCCAAATGGTATTTAATTTACTTCCCGGGGTGAAGAAACACTTTTTGAGACCTCAGAGTGAGTAAATTGGCCATTTTCATGCACTTTTAACCATTTCACAAATCTTGTGTTTTGGGCCCCTGGAAGCATGAAAATCACTTTAAACATGCTAATTTTAGCTCTAAAACTGATGATCTACCTACAAATGTGAACTGACGTTAAAAAATAAAACATTTGAAAACTGACCATTTTTCACCTTTCTGCAGCATGACGTAATTAGGGGGTGTTATCTCTTTTGTCAAAAATCACCTGTTTTTGCTTGAACATTAAATGCCTCCAAATGGTATTTAATTCACTTCCCGGGCCCCTGGAAGCATGAAAATCACTTTCAACATGCTAATTTTAGCTCTAAAACTGATGATCTACCTACAAATGTGAACTGACGTTCAAAAATAAAACATTTGAAAACGGACCATTTTTCACCTTTCTGAAGCATGACGTAATGGGGGGGGTGTTATCTCTTTTGTCAAAAATCACCTGTTTTTGCTTGAACATTAAATGCCTCCAAATGGTATTTAATTCACTTCCCGGGGTGAAGAAACACTTTTTGAGACCTCAGAGTGAATAAATTGGCCATTTTCATGCACTTTTAACCATTCCACAAATCTTGTGTTTTGGGCCCCTGGAAGCATGAAAATCACTTTAAACATGCTAATTTTAGCTCTAAAACTGATGATCTACCTACAAATGTGAACTGACGTTAAAAAATAAAACATTTGAAAACGCACCATTTTTCACCTTTCTGCAGCATGACGTAATGGGGGGGTGTTATCTCTTTTGTCAAAAATCACGTGTTTTTGCTTGAACATTAAATGCCTCCAGATGGTATTTAATTCACTTCCCGGGGTGAAGAAACACTTTTTGAGACCTCAGAGTGAGTAAATTGGCCATTTTCATGCACTTTTAACCATTCCACAAATCTTGTGTTTTGGGCCCCTGGAAGCATGAAAATCACTTTAAACATGCTAATTTTAGCTCTAAAACTGATGATCTACCTACAAATGTGAACTGACTTTCAAAAATAAAACATTTGAAAACGGACCATTTTTCACCTTTCTGAAGCATGACGTAATGGGGGGGTGTTATCTCTTTTGTCAAAAATCACCTGTTTTTGCTTGAACATTAAATGCCTCCAAATGGTATCTAATTCACTTCCCGGGCCCCTGGAAGCATGAAAATCACTTTAAACATGCTAATTTTAGCTCCAAAACTGATGATCTACCTACAAATGTGAACTGACGTTAAAAAATAAAACATTTGAAAACGGACCATTTTTCACCTTTCTGCAGCATGACGTAATGGGGGGGTGTTATCTCTTTTGTCAAAAATCACCTGTTTTTGCTTGAACATTAAATGCCTCCAAATGGTATTTAATTCACTTCCCGGGCCCCTGGAAGCATGAAAATCACTTTAAACATGCTAATTTTAGCTCTAAAACTGATGATCTACCTACAAATGTGAACTGACTTTCAAAAATAAAACATTTGAAAACGGACAATTTTTCACCTTTCTGAAGCATGACGTAATGGGGGGGTGTTATCTCTTTTGTCAAAAATCACCTGTTTTTGCTTGAACATTAAATGCCTCCAAATGGTATTTAATTCACTTCCCGGGCCCCTGGAAGCATGAAAATCACTTTAAACATGCTAATTTTAGCTCTAAAACTGATGATCTACCTACAAATGTGAACTGACGTTCAAAAATAAAACATTTGAAAACGGACCATTTTTCACCTTTCTGAAGCATGACGTAATGGGGGGGTGTTATCTCTTTTGTCAAAAATCACCTGATTTTGCTTGAACATTAAATGCCTCCAAATGGTATTTAATTCACTACCCGGGCCCCTGGAAGCATGAAAATCACTTTAAACATGCTAATTTTAGCTCTAAAACTGATGATCTACCTACAAATATGAACTGACTTTCAAAAATAAAACATTTGAAAACGGACAATTTTTCACCTTTCTGAAGCATGACGTAATGGGGGGGTGTTATCTCTTTTGTCAAAAATCACCTGTTTTTGCTTGAACATTAAATGCCTCCAAATGGTATTTAATTCACTTCCCGGGCCCCTGGAAGCATGAAAATCACTTTAAACATGCAAATTTTAGCTCTAAAACTGATGATCTACCTACATATGTGAACTGACGTTCAAAAATAAAACATTTGAAAATGGACCATTTTTCACCTTTCTGAAGCGTGACGTAATGGGGGGGTGTTATCTCTTTTGTCAAAAATCACCTGTTTTTGCTTGAACATTAAATGCCTCCAAATGGTATTTAATTCACTTCCCGGGGTGAAGAAACACTTTTTGAGACCTCAGAGTGAGTAAATTGGCCATTTTCATGCACTTTTAACCATTCCACAAATCTTGTGTTTTGGGCCCCTGGAAGCATGAAAATCACTTTAAACATGCTAATTTTAGCTCTAAAACTGATGATCTACCTACAAATGTGAACTGACTTTCAAAAATAAAACATTTGAAAACGGACCATTTTTCACCTTTCTGAAGCATGACGTAATGGGGGGGTGTTATCTCTTTTGTCAAAAATCACCTGTTTTTGCTTGAACATTAAATGCCTCCAAATGGTATCTAATTCACTTCCCGGGCCCCTGGAAGCATGAAAATCACTTTAAACATGCTAATTTTAGCTCCAAAACTGATGATCTACCTACAAATGTGAACTGACGTTAAAAAATAAAACATTTGAAAACGGACCATTTTTCACCTTTCTGCAGCATGACGTAATGGGGGGGTGTTATCTCTTTTGTCAAAAATCACCTGTTTTTGCTTGAACATTAAATGCCTCCAAATGGTATTTAATTCACTTCCCGGGCCCCTGGAAGCATGAAAATCACTTTAAACATGCTAATTTTAGCTCTAAAACTGATGATCTACCTACAAATGTGAACTGACTTTCAAAAATAAAACATTTGAAAACGGACAATTTTTCAACTTTCTGAAGCATGACGTAATGGGGGGGTGTTATCTCTTTTGTCAAAAATCACCTGTTTTTGCTTGAACATTAAATGCCTCCAAATGGTATTTAATTCACTTCCCGGGCCCCTGGAAGCATGAAAATCACTTTAAACATGCTAATTTTAGCTCTAAAACTGATGATCTACCTACAAATGTGAACTGACGTTCAAAAATAAAACATTTGAAAACGGACCATTTTTCACCTTTCTGAAGCATGACGTAATGGGGGGGTGTTATCTCTTTTGTCAAAAATCACCTGTTTTTGCTTGAACATTAAATGCCTCCAAATGGTATTTAATTCACTACCCGGGCCCCTGGAAGCATGAAAATCACTTTAAACATGCTAATTTTAGCTCTAAAACTGATGATCTACCTACAAATATGAACTGACTTTCAAAAATAAAACATTTGAAAACGGACAATTTTTCACCTTTCTGAAGCATGACGTAATGGGAGGGTGTTATCTCTTTTGTCAAAAATCACCTGTTTTTGCTTGAACATTAAATGCCTCCAAATGGTATTTAATTCACTTCCCGGGGTGAAGAAACACTTTTTGAGACCTCAGAGTGAATAAATTGGCCATTTTCATGCACTTTTAACCATTCCACAAATCTTGTGTTTTGGGCCCCTGGAAGCATGAAAATCACTTTAAACATGCTAATTTTAGCTCTAAAACTGATGATCTACCTACAAATGTGAACTGACGTTAAAAAATAAAACATTTGAAAACGCACCATTTTTCACCTTTCTGCAGCATGACGTAATGGGGGGGTGTTATCTCTTTTGTCAAAAATCACGTGTTTTTGCTTGAACATTAAATGCCTCCAGATGGTATTTAATTCACTTCCCGGGGTGAAGAAACACTTTTTGAGACCTCAGAGTGAGTAAATTGGCAATTTTCATGCACTTTTAACCATTCCACAAATCTTGTGTTTTGGGCCCCTGGAAGCATGAAAATCACTTTAAACATGCTAATTTTAGCTCTAAAACTGATGATCTACCTACAAATGTGAACTGACTTTCAAAAATAAAACATTTGAAAACGGACCATTTTTCACCTTTCTGAAGCATGACGTAATGGGGGGGTGTTATCTCTTTTGTCAAAAATCACCTGTTTTTGCTTGAACATTAAATGCCTCCAAATGGTATCTAATTCACTTCCCGGGCCCCTGGAAGCATGAAAATCACTTTAAACATGCTAATTTTAGCTCCAAAACTGATGATCTACCTACAAATGTGAACTGACGTTAAAAAATAAAACATTTGAAAACGGACCATTTTTCACCTTTCTGCAGCATGACGTAATGGGGGGGTGTTATCTCTTTTGTCAAAAATCACCTGTTTTTGCTTGAACATTAAATGCCTCCAAATGGTATTTAATTCACTTCCCGGGCCCCTGGAAGCATGAAAATCACTTTAAACATGCTAATTTTAGCTCTAAAACTGATGATCTACCTACAAATGTGAACTGACGTTCAAAAATAAAACATTTGAAAACGGACCATTTTTCACCTTTCTGAAGCATGACGTAATGGGGGGGTGTTATCTCTTTTGTCAAAAATCACCTGTTTTTGCTTGAACATTAAATGCCTCCAAATGGTATTTAATTCACTACCCGGGCCCCTGGAAGCATGAAAATCACTTTAAACATGCTAATTTTAGCTCTAAAACTGATGATCTAACTACAAATATGAACTGACTTTCAAAAATAAAACATTTGAAAACGGACAATTTTTCACCTTTCTGAAGCATGACGTAATGGGGGGGTGTTATCTCTTTTGTCAAAAATCACCTGTTTTTGCTTGAACATTAAATGCCTCCAAATGGTATTTAATTCACTTCCCGGGCCCCTGGAAGCATGAAAATCACTTTAAACATGCAAATTTTAGCTCTAAAACTGATGATCTACCTACATATGTGAACTGACGTTCAAAAATAAAACATTTGAAAACGGACCATTTTTCACCTTTCTGAAGCGTGACGTAATGGGGGGGTGTTATCTCTTTTGTCAAAAATCACCTGTTTTTGCTTGAACATTAAATGCCTCCAAATGGTATTTAATTCACTTCCCGGGGTGAAGAAACACTTTTTGAGACCTCAGAGTGAGTAAATTGGCCATTTTCATGCACTTTTAACCATTCCACAAATCTTGTGTTTTGGGCCCTTGGAAGCATGAAAATCACTTTAAACATGCTAATTTTAGCTCTAAAACTGATGATCTACCTACAAATGTGAACTGACTTTCAAAAATAAAACATTTGAAAACGGACCATTTTTCACCTTTCTGAAGCATGACGTAATGGGGGGGTGTTATCTCTTTTGTCAAAAATCACCTGTTTTTGCTTGAACATTAAATGCCTCCAAATGGTATCTAATTCACTTCCCGGGCCCCTGGAAGCATGAAAATCACTTTAAACATGCTAATTTTAGCTCCAAAACTGATGATCTACCTACAAATGTGAACTGACGTTAAAAAATAAAACATTTGAAAACGGACCATTTTTCACCTTTCTGCAGCATGACGTAATGGGGGGGTGTTATCTCTTTTGTCAAAAATCACCTGTTTTTGCTTGAACATTAAATGCCTCCAAATGGTATTTAATTAACTTCCCGGGCCCCTGGAAGCATGAAAATCACTTTAAACATGCTAATTTTAGCTCTAAAACTGATGATCTACCTACAAATGTGAACTGACTTTCAAAAATAAAACATTTGAAAACGGACAATTTTTCACCTTTCTGAAGCATGACGTAATGGGGGGGTGTTATCCCTTTTGTCAAAAATCACCTGTTTTTGCTTGAACATTAAATGCCTCCAAATGGTATTTAATTCACTTCCCGGGCCCCTGGAAGCATGAAAATCACTTTAAACATGCTAATTTTAGCTCTAAAACTGATGATCTACCTACAAATGTGAACTGACTTTCAAAAATAAAACATTTGAAAACGGACAATTTTTCACCTTTCTGAAGCATGACGTAATGGGGGGGTGTTATCTCTTTTGTCAAAAATCACCTGTTTTTGCTTGAACATTAAATGCCTCCAAATGGTATTTAATTCACTTCCCGGGCCCCTGGAAGCATGAAAATCACTTTAAACATGCTAATTTTAGCTCTAAAACTGATGATCTACCGACAAATGTGAACTGACGTTCAAAAATAAAACATTTGAAAACGTACCATTTTTCACCTTTCTGAAGCATGACGTAATGGGGGGTGTTATCTCTTTTGTCAAAAATCACCTGTTTTTGCTTGAACATTAAATGCCTCCAAATGGTATTTAATTCACTTCCCGGGGTGAAGAAACACTTTTTGAGACCTCAGAGTGAGTAAATTGGCCATTTTCATGCACTTTTAACCATTTCACAAATCTTGAGTTTTGGGCCCCTGGAAGCATGAAAATCACTTTAAACATGCTAATTTTAGCTCTAAAACTGATGATCTACCTACAAATGTGAACTGACGTTCAAAAATAAAACATTTGAAAACGGACAATTTTTCACCTTTCTGAAGCATGACGTAATGGGGGGGTGTTATCCCTTTTGTCAAAAATCACCTGTTTTTGCTTGAACATTAAATGCCTCCAAATGGTATTTAATTCACTTCCCGGGCCCCTGGAAGCATGAAAATCACTTTAAACATGCTTATTTTAGCTCTAAAACTGATGATCTACCTACAAATGTGAACTGACGTTCAAAAATAAAACATTTGAAAACGGACCATTTTTCACCTTTCTGAAGCATGACGTAATGGGGGGTATTATCTCTTTTGTCAAAAATCACCTGTTTTTGCTTGAACATTAAATGCCTCCAAATGGTATTTAATTCACTTCCCGAGGTGAAGAAACACTTTTTGAGACCTCAGTGTGAGTAAATTGGCCATTTTCATGCACTTTTAACCATTCCACAAATCTTGTGTTTTAGGCCCCTGGAAGCATGAAAATCACTTTAAACATGCTAATTTTAGCTCTAAAACTGATGATCTACCTACAAATGTGAACTGACTTTCAAAAATAAAACATTTGAAAACGGACAATTTTTCACCTTTCTGAAGCATGACGTAATGGGGGGTGTTATCTCTTTTGTCAAAAATCACCTGTTTTTGCTTGAACATTAAATGCCTCCAAATGGTATTTAATTCACTTCCCGGGCCCCTGGAAGCATGAAAATCACTTTAAACATGCTAATTTTAGCTCTAAAACTGATGATCTACCTACAAATGTGAACTGACTTTCAAAAATAAAACATTTGAAAACGGACCATTTTTCACCTTTCTGAAGCATGACGTAATGGGGGGGTGTTATCTCTTTTGTCAAAAATCACCTGTTTTTGCTTGAATATTAAATGCCTCCAAATGGTATCTAATTCGCTTCCCGGGCCCCTGGAAGCATGAAAATCACTTTAAACATGCTAATTTTAGCTCTAAAACTGATGATCTACCTACAAATGTGAACTGACGTTCAAAAATAAAACATTTGAAAACTGACCATTTTTCACCTTTCTGAAGCATGACGTAATGGGGGGGTGTTATCTCTTTTGTCAAAAATCACCTGTTTTTGCTTGAACATTAAATACCTCCAAATGGTATTTAATTCACTTCCCGGGCCCCTGGAAGCATGAAAATCACTTTAAACATGCTAATTTTAGCTCTAAAACTGATGATCTACCTACAAATGTGAACTGACTTTCAAAAATAAAACATTTGAAAACGGACAATTTTTCACCTTTCTGAAGCATGACGTAATGGGGGGGTGCTATCCCTTTTGTCAAAAATCACCTGTTTTTGCTTGAACATTAAATGCCTCCAAATGGTATTTAATTCACTTCCCGGGCCCCTGGAAGCATGAAAATCACTTTAAACATGCTTATTTTACTCTAAAACTGATGATCTACCTACAAATGTGAACTGACGTTCAAAAATAAAACATTTGAAAACGGACCATTTTTCACCTTTCTGAAGCATGACGTAATGGGGGGGTGTTATCTCTTTTGTCAAAAATCACCTGTTTTTGCTTGAACAGTAAATGCCTCCAAATGGTATTTAATTCACTTCCCGGGGTGAAGAAACACTTTTTGAGACCTCAGAGTGAGTAAATTGGCCATTTTCATGCACTTTTAACCATTTCACAAATCTTGTGTTTTGGGCCCCTGGAAGCATGAAAATCACTTTAAACATGCTAATTTTAGCTCTAAAACTGATGATCTACCTACAAATGTGAACTGACGTTAAAAAATAAAACATTTGAAAACGGACCATTTTTCACCTTTCTGCAGCATGACGTAATGGGGGGGTGTTATCTCTTTTGTCAAAAATCACCTGTTTTTGCTTGAACATTAAATGCCTCCAAATGGTATTTAATTCACTTCCCGGGCCCCTGGAAGCATGAAAATCACTTTAAACATGCTTATTTTAGCTCTAAAACTGATGATCTACCTACAAATGTGAACTGACGTTCAAAAATAAAACATTTGAAAACTGACCATTTTTCACCTTTCTGAAGCATGACGTAATGGGGGGGTGTTATCTCTTTTGTCAAAAATCACCTGTTTTTGCTTGAACATTAAATGCCTCCAAATGGTATTTAATTCACTTCCCGGGCCCCTGGAAGCATGAAAATCACTTTAAACATGCTTATTTTAGCTCTAAAACTGATGATCTACCTACAAATGTGAACTGACGTTCAAAAATAAAACATTTGAAAACGGACCATTTTTCACCTTTCTGAAGCATGACGTAATGGGGGGGTGTTATCTCTTTTGTCAAAAATCACCTGTTTTTGTTTGAACATTAAATGCCTCCAAATGGTATTTAATTCACTTCCCGGGCCCCTGGAAGCATGAAAATCACTTTAAACATGCTTATTTTAGCTCTAAAACTGATGATCTACCTACAAATGTGAACTGACGTTCAAAAATAAAACATTTGAAAACGGACCATTTTATCACCTGTTTTTGCTTGAACATTAAATGCCTCCAAATGGTATTTAATTCACTTCCCGGGGTGAAGAAACACTTTTTGAGACCTCAGAGTGAGTAAATTGGCCATTTTCATGCACTTTTAACCATTCCACAAATCTTGTGTTTTGGGCCCCTGGAAGCATGAAAATCACTTTAAACATGCTAATTTTAGCTCTAAAACTGATGATCTACCTACAAATGTGAACTGACTTTCAAAAATAAAACATTTGAAAACGGACAATTTTTCACCTTTCTGAAGCATGACGTAATGGGGGGGTGTTATCTCTTTTGTCAAAAATCACCTGTTTTTGTTTGAACATTAAATGCCTCCAAATGGTATTTAATTCACTTCCCGGGCCCCTGGAAGCATGAAAATCACTTTAAACATGCTAATTTTAGCTCTAAAACTGATGATCTACCTACAAATGTGAACTGACGTTCAAAAATAAAACATTTGAAAACGGACCATTTTTCACCTTTCTGAAGCATGATGTAATGGGGGGTGTTATCTCTTTTGTCAAAAATCACCTGTTTTTGCTTGAACATTAAATGCCTCCAAATGGTATTTAATTTACTTCCCGGGGTGAAGAAACACTTTTTGAGACCTCAGAGTGAGTAAATTGGCCATTTTCATGCACTTTTAACCATTTCACAAATCTTGTGTTTTGGGCCCCTGGAAGCATGAAAATCACTTTAAACATGCTAATTTTAGCTCTAAAACTGATGATCTACCTACAAATGTGAACTGACGTTAAAAAATAAAACATTTGAAAACTGACCATTTTTCACCTTTCTGCAGCATGACGTAATTAGGGGGTGTTATCTCTTTTGTCAAAAATCACCTGTTTTTGCTTGAACATTAAATGCCTCCAAATGGTATTTAATTCACTTCCCGGGCCCCTGGAAGCATGAAAATCACTTTCAACATGCTAATTTTAGCTCTAAAACTGATGATCTACCTACAAATGTGAACTGACGTTCAAAAATAAAACATTTGAAAACGGACCATTTTTCACCTTTCTGAAGCATGACGTAATGGGGGGGGTGTTATCTCTTTTGTCAAAAATCACCTGTTTTTGCTTGAACATTAAATGCCTCCAAATGGTATTTAATTCACTTCCCGGGGTGAAGAAACACTTTTTGAGACCTCAGAGTGAATAAATTGGCCATTTTCATGCACTTTTAACCATTCCACAAATCTTGTGTTTTGGGCCCCTGGAAGCATGAAAATCACTTTAAACATGCTAATTTTAGCTCTAAAACTGATGATCTACCTACAAATGTGAACTGACGTTAAAAAATAAAACATTTGAAAACGCACCATTTTTCACCTTTCTGCAGCATGACGTAATGGGGGGGTGTTATCTCTTTTGTCAAAAATCACGTGTTTTTGCTTGAACATTAAATGCCTCCAGATGGTATTTAATTCACTTCCCGGGGTGAAGAAACACTTTTTGAGACCTCAGAGTGAGTAAATTGGCCATTTTCATGCACTTTTAACCATTCCACAAATCTTGTGTTTTGGGCCCCTGGAAGCATGAAAATCACTTTAAACATGCTAATTTTAGCTCTAAAACTGATGATCTACCTACAAATGTGAACTGACTTTCAAAAATAAAACATTTGAAAACGGACCATTTTTCACCTTTCTGAAGCATGACGTAATGGGGGGGTGTTATCTCTTTTGTCAAAAATCACCTGTTTTTGCTTGAACATTAAATGCCTCCAAATGGTATCTAATTCACTTCCCGGGCCCCTGGAAGCATGAAAATCACTTTAAACATGCTAATTTTAGCTCCAAAACTGATGATCTACCTACAAATGTGAACTGACGTTAAAAAATAAAACATTTGAAAACGGACCATTTTTCACCTTTCTGCAGCATGACGTAATGGGGGGGTGTTATCTCTTTTGTCAAAAATCACCTGTTTTTGCTTGAACATTAAATGCCTCCAAATGGTATTTAATTCACTTCCCGGGCCCCTGGAAGCATGAAAATCACTTTAAACATGCTAATTTTAGCTCTAAAACTGATGATCTACCTACAAATGTGAACTGACTTTCAAAAATAAAACATTTGAAAACGGACAATTTTTCACCTTTCTGAAGCATGACGTAATGGGGGGGTGTTATCTCTTTTGTCAAAAATCACCTGTTTTTGCTTGAACATTAAATGCCTCCAAATGGTATTTAATTCACTTCCCGGGCCCCTGGAAGCATGAAAATCACTTTAAACATGCTAATTTTAGCTCTAAAACTGATGATCTACCTACAAATGTGAACTGACGTTCAAAAATAAAACATTTGAAAACGGACCATTTTTCACCTTTCTGAAGCATGACGTAATGGGGGGGTGTTATCTCTTTTGTCAAAAATCACCTGATTTTGCTTGAACATTAAATGCCTCCAAATGGTATTTAATTCACTACCCGGGCCCCTGGAAGCATGAAAATCACTTTAAACATGCTAATTTTAGCTCTAAAACTGATGATCTACCTACAAATATGAACTGACTTTCAAAAATAAAACATTTGAAAACGGACAATTTTTCACCTTTCTGAAGCATGACGTAATGGGGGGGTGTTATCTCTTTTGTCAAAAATCACCTGTTTTTGCTTGAACATTAAATGCCTCCAAATGGTATTTAATTCACTTCCCGGGCCCCTGGAAGCATGAAAATCACTTTAAACATGCAAATTTTAGCTCTAAAACTGATGATCTACCTACATATGTGAACTGACGTTCAAAAATAAAACATTTGAAAATGGACCATTTTTCACCTTTCTGAAGCGTGACGTAATGGGGGGGTGTTATCTCTTTTGTCAAAAATCACCTGTTTTTGCTTGAACATTAAATGCCTCCAAATGGTATTTAATTCACTTCCCGGGGTGAAGAAACACTTTTTGAGACCTCAGAGTGAGTAAATTGGCCATTTTCATGCACTTTTAACCATTCCACAAATCTTGTGTTTTGGGCCCCTGGAAGCATGAAAATCACTTTAAACATGCTAATTTTAGCTCTAAAACTGATGATCTACCTACAAATGTGAACTGACTTTCAAAAATAAAACATTTGAAAACGGACCATTTTTCACCTTTCTGAAGCATGACGTAATGGGGGGGTGTTATCTCTTTTGTCAAAAATCACCTGTTTTTGCTTGAACATTAAATGCCTCCAAATGGTATCTAATTCACTTCCCGGGCCCCTGGAAGCATGAAAATCACTTTAAACATGCTAATTTTAGCTCCAAAACTGATGATCTACCTACAAATGTGAACTGACGTTAAAAAATAAAACATTTGAATACGGACCATTTTTCACCTTTCTGCAGCATGACGTAATGGGGGGGTGTTATCTCTTTTGTCAAAAATCACCTGTTTTTGCTTGAACATTAAATGCCTCCAAATGGTATTTAATTCACTTCCCGGGCCCCTGGAAGCATGAAAATCACTTTAAACATGCTAATTTTAGCTCTAAAACTGATGATCTACCTACAAATGTGAACTGACTTTCAAAAATAAAACATTTGAAAACGGACAATTTTTCAACTTTCTGAAGCATGACGTAATGGGGGGGTGTTATCTCTTTTGTCAAAAATCACCTGTTTTTGCTTGAACATTAAATGCCTCCAAATGGTATTTAATTCACTTCCCGGGCCCCTGGAAGCATGAAAATCACTTTAAACATGCTAATTTTAGCTCTAAAACTGATGATCTACCTACAAATGTGAACTGACGTTCAAAAATAAAACATTTGAAAACGGACCATTTTTCACCTTTCTGAAGCATGACGTAATGGGGGGGTGTTATCTCTTTTGTCAAAAATCACCTGTTTTTGCTTGAACATTAAATGCCTCCAAATGGTATTTAATTCACTACCCGGGCCCCTGGAAGCATGAAAATCACTTTAAACATGCTAATTTTAGCTCTAAAACTGATGATCTACCTACAAATATGAACTGACTTTCAAAAATAAAACATTTGAAAACGGACAATTTTTCACCTTTCTGAAGCATGACGTAATGGGAGGGTGTTATCTCTTTTGTCAAAAATCACCTGTTTTTGCTTGAACATTAAATGCCTCCAAATGGTATTTAATTCACTTCCCGGGGTGAAGAAACACTTTTTGAGACCTCAGAGTGAATAAATTGGCCATTTTCATGCACTTTTAACCATTCCACAAATCTTGTGTTTTGGGCCCCTGGAAGCATGAAAATCACTTTAAACATGCTAATTTTAGCTCTAAAACTGATGATCTACCTACAAATGTGAACTGACGTTAAAAAATAAAACATTTGAAAACGCACCATTTTTCACCTTTCTGCAGCATGACGTAATGGGGGGGTGTTATCTCTTTTGTCAAAAATCACGTGTTTTTGCTTGAACATTAAATGCCTCCAGATGGTATTTAATTCACTTCCCGGGGTGAAGAAACACTTTTTGAGACCTCAGAGTGAGTAAATTGGCAATTTTCATGCACTTTTAACCATTCCACAAATCTTGTGTTTTGGGCCCCTGGAAGCATGAAAATCACTTTAAACATGCTAATTTTAGCTCTAAAACTGATGATCTACCTACAAATGTGAACTGACTTTCAAAAATAAAACATTTGAAAACGGACCATTTTTCACCTTTCTGAAGCATGACGTAATGGGGGGGTGTTATCTCTTTTGTCAAAAATCACCTGTTTTTGCTTGAACATTAAATGCCTCCAAATGGTATCTAATTCACTTCCCGGGCCCCTGGAAGCATGAAAATCACTTTAAACATGCTAATTTTAGCTCCAAAACTGATGATCTACCTACAAATGTGAACTGACGTTAAAAAATAAAACATTTGAAAACGGACCATTTTTCACCTTTCTGCAGCATGACGTAATGGGGGGGTGTTATCTCTTTTGTCAAAAATCACCTGTTTTTGCTTGAACATTAAATGCCTCCAAATGGTATTTAATTCACTTCCCGGGCCCCTGGAAGCATGAAAATCACTTTAAACATGCTAATTTTAGCTCTAAAACTGATGATCTACCTACAAATGTGAACTGACGTTCAAAAATAAAACATTTGAAAACGGACCATTTTTCACCTTTCTGAAGCATGACGTAATGGGGGGGTGTTATCTCTTTTGTCAAAAATCACCTGTTTTTGCTTGAACATTAAATGCCTCCAAATGGTATTTAATTCACTACCCGGGCCCCTGGAAGCATGAAAATCACTTTAAACATGCTAATTTTAGCTCTAAAACTGATGATCTACCTACAAATATGAACTGACTTTCAAAAATAAAACATTTGAAAACGGACAATTTTTCACCTTTCTGAAGCATGACGTAATGGGGGGGTGTTATCTCTTTTGTCAAAAATCACCTGTTTTTGCTTGAACATTAAATGCCTCCAAATGGTATTTAATTCACTTCCCGGGCCCCTGGAAGCATGAAAATCACTTTAAACATGCAAATTTTAGCTCTAAAACTGATGATCTACCTACATATGTGAACTGACGTTCAAAAATAAAACATTTGAAAACGGACCATTTTTCACCTTTCTGAAGCGTGACGTAATGGGGGGGTGTTATCTCTTTTGTCAAAAATCACCTGTTTTTGCTTGAACATTAAATGCCTCCAAATGGTATTTAATTCACTTCCCGGGGTGAAGAAACACTTTTTGAGACCTCAGAGTGAGTAAATTGGCCATTTTCATGCACTTTTAACCATTCCACAAATCTTGTGTTTTGGGCCCTTGGAAGCATGAAAATCACTTTAAACATGCTAATTTTAGCTCTAAAACTGATGATCTACCTACAAATGTGAACTGACTTTCAAAAATAAAACATTTGAAAACGGACCATTTTTCACCTTTCTGAAGCATGACGTAATGGGGGGGTGTTATCTCTTTTGTCAAAAATCACCTGTTTTTGCTTGAACATTAAATGCCTCCAAATGGTATCTAATTCACTTCCCGGGCCCCTGGAAGCATGAAAATCACTTTAAACATGCTAATTTTAGCTCCAAAACTGATGATCTACCTACAAATGTGAACTGACGTTAAAAAATAAAACATTTGAAAACGGACCATTTTTCACCTTTCTGCAGCATGACGTAATGGGGGGGTGTTATCTCTTTTGTCAAAAATCACCTGTTTTTGCTTGAACATTAAATGCCTCCAAATGGTATTTAATTCACTTCCCGGGCCCCTGGAAGCATGAAAATCACTTTAAACATGCTAATTTTAGCTCTAAAACTGATGATCTACCTACAAATGTGAACTGACTTTCTAAAATAAAACATTTGAAAACGGACAATTTTTCACCTTTCTGAAGCATGACGTAATGGGGGGGTGTTATCTCTTTTGTCAAAAATCACCTGTTTTTGCTTGAACATTAAATGCCTCCAAATGGTATTTAATTCACTACCCGGGCCCCTGGAAGCATGAAAATCACTTTAAACATGCTAATTTTAGCTCTAAAACTGATGATCTACCTACAAATATGAACTGACTTTCAAAAATAAAACATTTGAAAACGGACAATTTTTCACCTTTCTGAAGCATGACGTAATGGGGGGGTGTTATCTCTTTTGTCAAAAATCACCTGTTTTTGCTTGAACATTAAATGCCTCCAAATGGTATTTAATTCACTTCCCGGGCCCCTGGAAGCATGAAAATCACTTTAAACATGCAAATTTTAGCTCTAAAACTGATGATCTACCTACAAATGTGAACTGACGTTCAAAAATAAAACATTTGAAAACGGACCATTTTTCACCTTTCTGAAGCGTGACGTAATGGGGGGGTGTTATCTCTTTTGTCAAAAATCACCTGTTTTTGCTTGAACATTAAATGCCTCCAAATGGTATTTAATTCACTTCCCGGGGTGAAGAAACACTTTTTGAGACCTCAGAGTGAGTAAATTGGCCATTTTCATGCACTTTTAACCATTTTACAAATCTTGTGTTTTGGGCCCCTGGAAGCATGAAAATCACTTTAAACATGCTAATTTTAGCTCTAAAACTGATGATCTACCTACAAATGTGAACTGAAGTTCAAAAATAAAACATTTGAAAACGGACCATTTTTCACCTTTCTGCAGCATGACGTAATGGGGGGGTGTTATCTCTTTTGTCAAAAATCACCTGTTTTTGCTTGAACATTAAATGCCTCCAAATGGTATTTAATTCACTTCCCGGGTGCCTGGAAGCATGAAAATCACTTTAAACATGCTAATTTTAGCTCTAAAACTGATGATCTACCTACAAATGTGAACTGACGTTCAAAAATAAAACATTTGAAAACTGACCATTTTTCACCTTTCTGAAGCATGACGTAATGGGGGGGTGTTATCTCTTTTGTCAAAAATCACCTGTTTTTGCTTGAACATTAAATGCCTCCAAATGGTATTTAATTCACTTCCCGGGCCCCTGGAAGCCTGAAAATCACTTTAAACATGCTAATTTTAGCTCTAAAACTGATGATCTACCTACAAATGTGAACTGACTTTCAAAAATAAAACATTTGAAAACTGACAATTTTTCACCTTTCTGAAGCATGACGTAATGGGGGGGTGTTATCTCTTTTGTCAAAAATCACCTGTTTTTGCTTGAACATTAAATGCCTCCAAATGGTATTTAATTCACTTCCCGGGCCCCTGGAAGCATGAAAATCACTTTAAACATGCTAATTTTAGCTCTAAAACTGATGATCTACCTACAAATGTGAACTGACGTTCAAAAATAAAACATTTGAAAACGGACCATTTTTCACCTTTCTGAAGCGTGACGTAATGGGGGGGTGTTATCTCTTTTGTCAAAAATCACCTTTTTTTTGCTGGAACATTAAATGCCTCCAAATGGTATTTAATTCACTTCCCGGGGTGAAGAAACACTTTTTGAGACCCCAGAGTGAGCAAATTGGCCATTTTCATGCACTTTTAACCATTTCACAGATATTGTGTTTTGGGCCCCTGGAAGCATGAAAATCACTTTAAACATGCTAATTTTAGCTCTAAAACTGATGATCTACCTACAAATGTGAACTGACGTTCAAAAATAAAACATTTCAAAACGGACCATTTTTCACCTTTCTGAAGCATGACGTAATGGGGGGGTGTTATCTCTTTTGTCAAAAATCACCTGTTTTTGCTTGAACATTAAATGCCTCCAAATGGTATTTAATTCACTTCCCGGGCACCTGGAAGCATGAAAATCACTTTAAACATGCTAATTTTAGCTCTAAAACTGATGATCTACCTACAAATGTGAACTGACGTTCAAAAATAAAACATTTGAAAACGTACCATTTTTCACCTTTCTGAAGCATGACGTAATGGGGGGGTGTTATCTCTTTTGTCAAAAATCACCTGTTTTTGCTTGAACATTAAATGCCTCCAAATGGTATTTAATTCACTTCCCGGGGTGAAGAAACACTTTTTGAGACCTCAGAGTGAGTAAATTGGCCATTTTCATGCACTTTTAACCATTTCACAAATCTTGTGTTTTGGGCCCTTGGAAGCATGAAAATCACTTTAAACATGCTAATTTTAGCTCTAAAACTGATGATCTACCTACAAATGTGAACTGACGTTAAAAAATAAAACATTTGAAAACGGACCATTTTTCACCTTTCTGCAGCATGACGTAATGGGGGGGTGTTATCTCTTTTGTCAAAAATCACCTGTTTTTGCTTGAACATTAAATGCCTCCAAATGGTATTTAATTCACTTCCCGGGCCCCTGGAAGCATGAAAATCACTTTAAACATGCTAATTTTAGCTCTAAAACTGATGATCTACCTACAAATGTGAACTGACGTTCAAAAATAAAACATTTGAAAACTGACCATTTTTCACCTTTCTGAAGCATGACGTAATGAGGGGGTGTTATCCCTTTTGTCAAAAATCACCTGTTTTTGCTTGAACATTAAATGCCTCCAAATGGTATTTAATTCACTTCCCGGGCCCCTGGAAGCATGAAAATCACTTTAAACATGCTTATTTTAGATCTAAAACTGATGATCTACCTACAAATGTGAACTGACGTTCAAAAATAAAACATTTGAAAACTGACCATTTTTTACCTTTCTGAAGCATGACGTAATGGGGGGGTGTTATCTCTTTTGTCAAAAATCACCTGTTTTTGCTTGAACATTAAATGCCTCCAAATGGTATTTAATTCACTTCCCGGGCCCCTGGAAGCATGAAAATCACTTTAAACATGCTAATTTTAGCTCTAAAACTGATGATCTACCTACAAATGTGAACTGACTTTCAAAAATAAAACATTTGAAAACTGACAATTTTTCACCTTTCTGAAGCATGACGTAATGGGGGGGTGTTATCTCTTTTGTCAAAAATCACCTGTTTTTGCTTGAACATTAAATGCCTCCAAATGGTATTTAATTCACTTCCCGGGCCCCTGGAAGCATGAAAATAACTTTAAACATGCTGATTTTAGCTCTAAAACTGATGATCTACCTACAAATGTGAACTGACGTTCAAAAATAAAACATTTGAAAACAGACCATTTTTCACCTTTCTGAAGCGTGACGTAAAGGGGGGGTGTTATCTCTTTTGTCAAAAATCACCTGTTTTTGCTTGAACATTAAATGCCTCCAAATGGTATCTAATTCACTTCCCGGGCCCCTGGAAGCATGAAAATCACTTTAAACATGCTAATTTTAGCTCTAAAACTGATGATCTACCTACAAATGTGAACTGACGTTCAAAAATAAAACATTTGAAAACGTACCATTTTTCACCTTTCTGAAGCATGACATAATGGGGGGGTGTTATCTCTTTTGTCAAAAATCACCTGTTTTTGCTTGAACATTAAATGCCTCCAAATGGTATTTAATTCACTTCCCGGGGTGAAGAAACACTTTTTGAGACCTCAAAGTGAGTAAATTGGCCATTTTCATGTACTTTTAACCATTTCACAAATCTTGTGTTTTGGGCCCCTGGAAGCATGAAAATCACTTTAAACATGCTAATTTTGCTCTAAAACTGATGATCTACCTACAAATGTGAACTGACGTTCAAAAATAAAACATTTGAAAACGGACCATTTTTCACCTTTCTGAAGCGTGACGTAATGGGGGGGGTGTTATCTCTTTTGTCAAAAATCACCTGTTTTTGCTTGAACATTAAATGCCTCAAAATGGTATTTAATTCACTTCCCGGGCCCCTGGAAGCATGAAAATCACTTTAAACATGCTTATTTTAGCTCTAAAACTGATGATCTACCTACAAATGTGAACTGACGTTCAAAAATAAAACATTTGAAAACGGACCATTTTTCACCTTTCTGAAGCATGACGTAATGGGGGGGTGTTATCTCTTTTGTTAAAAATCACCTGTTTTTGCTTGAACATTAAATGCCTCCAAATGGTATTTAATTCACTTCCCGGGCCCCTGGAAGCATGAAAATCACTTTAAACATGTTAATTTTAGCTCTAAAACTGATGATCTACCTACAAATGTGAACTGACTTTCAAAAATAAAACATTTGAAAACGGACAATTTTTCACCTTTCTGAAGCATGACGTAATGGGGGGGTGTTATCTCTTTTGTCAAAAATCACCTGTTTTTGCTTGAACATTAAATGCCTCCAAATGGTATTTAATTCACTTCCCGGGCCCCTGGAAGCATGAAAATCACTTTAAACATGCTAATTTTAGCTCTAAAACTGATGATCTACCTACAAATGTGAACTGACGTTCAAAAATAAAACATTTGAAAACGGACAATTTTTCACCTTTCTGAAGCGTGACGTAATGGGGGGGTGTTATCTCTTTTGTCAAAAATCACCTGTTTTTGCTTGAACATTAAATGCCTCCAAATGGTATTTAATTCACTTCCCGGGCCCCTGGAAGCATGAAAATCACTTTAAACATGCTAATTTTAGCTCTAAAACTGATGATCTACCTACAAATGTGAACTGACGTTCAAAAATAAAACATTTGAAAACGTACCATTTTTCACCTTTCTGAAGCATGACGTAATGGGGGGGTGTTATCTCTTTTGTCAAAAATCACCTGTTTTTGCTTGAACATTAAATGCCTCCAAATGGTATTTAATTCACTTCCCGGGCCCCTGGAAGCATGAAAATCACTTTAAACATGCTAATTTTAGCTCTAAAACTGATGATCTACCTACAAATGTGAACTGACGTTCAAAAATAAAACATTTGAAAACGGACCCTTTTTCACCTTTCTGAAGCATGACGTAATGGGGGGGTGTTATCCCTTTTGTCAAAAATCACCTGTTTTTGCTTGAACATTAAATGCCTCCAAATGGTATTTAATTCACTTCCCGGGCCCCTGGAAGCATGAAAATAACTTTAAACATGCTGATTTTAGCTCTAAAACTGATGATCTACCTACAAATGTGAACTGACGTTCAAAAATAAAACATTTGAAAACAGACCATTTTTCACCTTTCTGAAGCGTGACGTAATGGGGGGGTGTTATCTCTTTTGTCAAAAATCACCTGTTTTTGCTTGAACATTAAATGCCTCCAAATGGTATCTAATTCACTTCCCGGGCCCCTGGAAGCATGAAAATCACTTTAAACATGCTAATTTTAGCTCTAAAACTGATGATCTACCTACAAATGTGAACTGACGTTCAAAAATAAAACATTTGAAAACGTACCATTTTTCACCTTTCTGAAGCATGACGTAATGGGGGGGTGTTATCTCTTTTGTCAAAAATCACCTGTTTTTGCTTGAACATTAAATGCCTCCAAATGGTATTTAATTCACTTCCCGGGGTGAAGAAACACTTTTTGAGACCTCAAAGTGAGTAAATTGGCCATTTTCATGTACTTTTAACCATTTCACAAATCTTGTGTTTTGGGCCCCTGGAAGCATGAAAATCACTTTAAACATGCTAATTTTGCTCTAAAACTGATGATCTACCTACAAATGTGAACTGACGTTCAAAAATAAAACATTTGAAAACGGACCATTTTTCACCTTTCTGAAGCGTGACGTAATGGGGGGGTGTTATCTCTTTTGTCAAAAATCACCTGTTTTTGCTTGAACATTAAATGCCTCAAAATGGTATTTAATTCACTTCCCGGGCCCCTGGAAGCATGAAAATCACTTTAAACATGCTTATTTTAGCTCTAAAACTGATGATCTACCTACAAATGTGAACTGACGTTCAAAAATAAAACATTTGAAAACGGACCATTTTTCACCTTTCTGAAGCATGACGTAATGGGGGGGTGTTATCTCTTTTGTTAAAAATCGCCTGTTTTTGCTTGAACATTAAATGCCTCCAAATGGTATTTAATTCACTTCCCGGGCCCCTGGAAGCATGAAAATCACTTTAAACATGTTAATTTTAGCTCTAAAACTGATGATCTACCTACAAATGTGAACTGACTTTCAAAAATAAAACATTTGAAAACGGACAATTTTTCACCTTTCTGAAGCATGACGTAATGGGGGGGTGTTATCTCTTTTGTCAAAAATCACCTGTTTTTGCTTGAACATTAAATGCCTCCAAATGGTATTTAATTCACTTCCCGGGCCCCTGGAAGCATGAAAATCACTTTAAACATGCTAATTTTAGCTCTAAAACTGATGATCTACCTACAAATGTGAACTGACGTTCAAAAATAAAACATTTGAAAACGGACAATTTTTCACCTTTCTGAAGCGTGACGTAATGGGGGGGTGTTATCTCTTTTGTCAAAAATCACCTGTTTTTGCTTGAACATTAAATGCCTCCAAATGGTATTTAATTCACTTCCCGGGCCCCTGGAAGCATGAAAATCACTTTAAACATGCTAATTTTAGCTCTAAAACTGATGATCTACCTACAAATGTGAACTGACGTTCAAAAATAAAACATTTGAAAACGTACCATTTTTCACCTTTCTGAAGCATGACGTAATGGGGGGGTGTTATCTCTTTTGTCAAAAATCACCTGTTTTTGCTTGAACATTAAATGCCTCCAAATGGTATTTAATTCACTTCCCGGGCCCCTGGAAGCATGAAAATCACTTTAAACATGCTAATTTTAGCTCTAAAACTGATGATCTACCTACAAATGTGAACTGACGTTCAAAAATAAAACATTTGAAAACGGACCCTTTTTCACCTTTCTGAAGCATGACGTAATGGGGGGGTGTTATCCCTTTTGTCAAAAATCACCTGTTTTTGCTTGAACATTAAATGCCTCCAAATGGTATTTAATTCACTTCCCGGGCCCCTGGAAGCATGAAAATCACTTTAAACATGCTAATTTTAGCTCTAAAACTGATGATCTACCTACAAATGTGAACTGACTTTCAAAAAGAAAACATTTGAAAACTGACAATTTTTCACCTTTCTGAAGCATGACGTAATGGGGGGGTGTTATCTCTTTTGTCAAAAATCACCTGTTTTTTCTTGAACATTAAATGCCTCCAAATGGTATTTAATTCACTTCCCGGGCCCCTGTAAGCATGAAAATCACTTTAAACATGCTAATTTTAGCTCTAAAACTGATGATCTACCTACAAATGTGAACTGACGTTCAAAAATAAAACATTTGAAAACGGACCATTTTTCACCTTTCTGAAGCATGACGTAATGGGGGGGTGTTATCTCTTTTGTCAAAAATCACCTGTTTTTGCTTGAACATTAAATGCCTCCAAATGGTATTTAATTCACTTCCCGGGCCCCTGGAAGCATGAAAATCACTTTAAACATGCTAATTTTAGCTCTAAAACTGATGATCTACCTACAAATGTGAACTGACGTTAAAAAATAAAACATTTGAAAACAGACAATTTTTCACCTTTCTGAAGCATGACGTAATGGGGGGTGTTATCTCTTTTGTCAAAAATCACCTGTTTTTGCTTGAACATTAAATGCCTCCAAATGGTATCTAATTCACTTCCCGGGCCCCTGGAAGCATGAAAATCACTTTAAACGTGCTAATTTTAGCTCTAAAACTGATGATCTACCTACAAATGTGAACTGACGTTCAAAAATAAAACATTTGAAAACTGACCATTTTTCACCTTTCTGAAGCATGACGTAATGGGGGGGTGTTATCTCTTTTGTCAAAAATCACCTGTTTTTGCTTGAACATTAAATGCCTCCAAATGGTATTTAATTCACTTCCCGGGCCCCTGGAAGCATGAAAATCACTTTAAACATGCTAATTTTAGCTCTAAAACTGATGATCTACCTACAAATGTGAACTGACTTTCAAAAATAAAACATTTGAAAACGGACAATTTTTCACCTTTCTGAAGCATGACGTAATGGTGGGGGGGTGTTATCTCTTTTGTCAAAAATCACCTGTTTTTGCTTGAACATTAAATGCCTCCAAATGGTATTTAATTCACTTCCCGGGCCCCTGGAAGCATGAAAATCACTTTAAACATGCTAATTTTAGCTCTAAAACTGATGATCTACCTACAAATGTGAACTGACGTTCAAAAATAAAACATTTGAAAACGTACCATTTTTCACCTTTCTGAAGCATGACGTAATGGGGGGGTGTTATCTCTTTTGTCAAAAATCACCTGTTTTTGCTTGAACATTAAATGCCTCCAAATGGTATTTAATTCACTTCCCGGGGTGAAGAAACACTTTTTGAGACCTCAGAGTGAGTAAATTGGCCATTTTCATGCACTTTTAACCATTTCGCAAATCTTGTGTTTTGGGCCCCTGGAAGCATGAAAATCACTTTAAACATGCTAATTTTAGCTCTGAAACTGATGATCTACCTACAAATGTGAACTGACTTTCAAAAATAAAACATTTGAAAACGGACCATTTTTCACCTTTCTGAAGCATGACGTAATGGGGGGGTGTTATCTCTTTTGTCTAAAATCACCTGTTTTTGCTTGAACATTAAATGCCTCCAAATGGTATTTAATTCACTTCCCGGGCCCCTGGAAGCATGAAAATCACTTTAAACCTGCTAATTTTAGCTCTAAAACTGATGATCTACCTACAAATGTGAACTGACGTTCAAAAATAAAACATTTGAAAACGGACAATTTTTCACCTTTCTGAAGCATGACGTAATGGGGGGTGTTATCTCTTTTGTCAAAAATCACCTGTTTTTGCTTGAACATTAAATGCCTCCAAATGGTATTTAATTCACTACCCGGGCCCCTGGAAGCATGAAAATCACTTTAAACATGCTAATTTTAGCTCTAAAACTGATGATCTACCTACAAATATGAACTGACTTTCAAAAATAAAACATTTGAAAACGGACAATTTTTCACCTTTCTGAAGCATGACGTAATGGGGGGGTGTTATCTCTTTTGTCAAAAATCACCTGTTTTTGCTTGAACATTAAATGCCTCCAAATGGTATTTAATTCACTTCCCGGGCCCCTGGAAGCATGAAAATCACTTTAAACATGCAAATTTTAGCTCTAATACTTATGATCTACCTACAAATGTGAACTGACGTTCAAAAATAAAACATTTGAAAACGGACCATTTTTCACCTTTCTGAAGCGTGACGTAATGGGGGGTGTTATCTCTTTTGTCAAAAATCACCTGTTTTTGCTTGAACATTAAATGCCTCCAAATGGTATTTAATTCACTTCCCGGGGTGAAGAAACACTTTTTGAGACCTCAGAGTGAGTAAATTGGCCATTTTCATGCACTTTTAACCATTTCACAAATCTTGTGTTTTGGGCCCCTGGAAGCATGAAAATCACTTTAAACATGCTAATTTTAGCTCTAAAACTGATGATCTACCTACAAATGTGAACTGACGTTCAAAAATAAAATATTTGAAAACGGACCATTTTTCACCTTTCTGCAGCATGACGTAATGGGGGGGTGTTATCTCTTTTGTCAAAAATCACCTGTTTTTGCTTGAACATTAAATGCCTCCAAATGGTATTTAATTCACTTCCCGGGCGCCTGGAAGCATGAAAATTACTTTAAACATGCTAATTTTAGCTCTAAAACTGATGATCTACCTACAAATGTGAACTGACGTTCAAAAATAAAACATTTGAAAACTGACCATTTTTCACCTTTCTGAAGCATGACGTAATGGGGGGGTGTTATCTCTTTTGTCAAAAATCACCTGTTTTTGCTTGAACATTAAATGCCTCCAAATGGTATTTAATTCACTTCCCGGGGTGAAGAAACACTTTTTGAGACCTCAGAGTGAGTAAATTGGCCATTTTCATGCACTTTTAACCATTTCACAAATCTTGTGTTTTGGGCCCCTGGAAGCATGAAAATCACTTTAAACATGCTAATTTTAGCTCTAAAACTGATGATCTACCTACAAATGTGAACTGACTTTCAAAAATAAAACATTTGAAAACGGACAATTTTTCACCTTTCTGAAGCATGACGTAATGGGGGGGTGTTATCTCTTTTGTCAAAAATCACCTGTTTTTGCTTGAACATTAAATGCCTCCAAATGGTATTTAATTCACTTCCCGGGCCCCTGGAAGCATGAAAATCACTTTAAACATGCAAATTTTAGCTCTAAAACTGATGATCTACCTACAAATGTGAACTGACGTTCAAAAATAAAGCATTTGAAAACGGACCATTTTTCACCTTTCTGAAGCGTGACGTAATGGGGGGGTGTTATCTCTTTTGTCAAAAATCACCTGTTTTTGCTTGAACATTAAATGCCTCCAAATGGTATTTAATTCACTTCCCGGGCCCCTGGAAGCATGAAAATCACTTTAAACATGCTAATTTTAGCTCTAAAACTGATGATCTACCTACAAATGTGAACTGACGTTCAAAAATAAAACATTTGAAAACGGACCATTTTTCACCTTTCTGAAGCATGACGTAATGGGGGGGTGTTATCTCTTTTGTCAAAAATCACCTGTTTTTGCTTGAACATTAAATGCCTCCAAATGGTATTTAATTCACTACCCGGGCCCCTGGAAGCATGAAAATCACTTTAAACATGCTAATTTTAGCTCTAAAACTGATGATCTACCTACAAATGTGAACTGACTTTCAAAAATAAAACATTTGAAAACGGACAATTTTTCACCTTTCTGAAGCATGACGTAATGGGGGGGTGTTATCTCTTTTGTCAAAAATCACCTGTTTTTGCTTGAACATTAAATGCCTCCAAATGGTATTTAATTCACTTCCCGGGCCCCTGGAAGCATGAAAATCACTTTAAACATGCTAATTTTAGCTCTAAAACTGATGATCTACCTACAAATGTGAACTGACTTTCAAAAATAAAACATTTGAAAACTGACAATTTTTCACCTTTCTGAAGCATGACGTAATGGGGGGGTGTTATCTCTTTTGTCAAAAATCACCTGTTTTTGCTTGAACATTAAATGCCTCCAAATGGTATTTAATTCACTTCCCGGGCCCTGGAAGCATGAAAATCACTTTAAACATGCAAATTTTAGCTCTAAAACTGATGATCTACCTACAAATGTGAACTGACGTTCAAAAATAAAGCATTTGAAAACGGACCATTTTTCACCTTTCTGAAGCGTGACGTAATGGGGGGGTGTTATCTCTTTTGTCAAAAATCACCTGTTTTTGCTTGAACATTAAATGCCTCCAAATGGTATTTAATTCACTTCCCGGGCCCCTGGAAGCATGAAAATCACTTTAAACATGCAAATTTTAGCTCTAAAACTGATGATCTACCTACAAATGTGAACTGACGTTCAAAAATAAAACATTTGAAAACGGACCATTTTTCACCTTTCTGAAGCATGACGTAATGGGGGGGTGTTATCTCTTTTGTCAAAAATCACCTGTTTTTGCTTGAACATTAAATGCCTCCAAATGGTATTTAATTCACTACCCGGGCCCCTGGAAGCATGAAAATCACTTTAAACATGCTAATTTTAGCTCTAAAACTGATGATCTACCTACAAATATGAACTGACTTTCAAAAATAAAACATTTGAAAACGGACAATTTTTCACCTTTCTGAAGCATGACGTAATGGGGGGGTGGTATCTCTTTTGTCAAAAATCACCTGTTTTTGCTTGAACATTAAATGCCTCCAAATGGTATTTAATTCACTTCCCGGGCCCCTGGAAGCATGAAAATCACTTTAAACATGCACATTTTAGCTCTAAAACTGATGATCTACCTACAAATGTGAACTGACGTTCAAAAATAAAACATTTGAAAACGGACCATTTTTCACCTTTCTGAAGCGTGACGTAATGGGGGGTGTTATCTCTTTTGTCAAAAATCACCTGTTTTTGCTTGAACATTAAATGCCTCCAAATGGTATTTAATTCACTTCCCGGGGTGAAGAAACACTTTTTGAGACCTCAGAGTGAGTAAATTGGCCATTTTCATGCACTTTTAACCATTTCACAAATCTTGTGTTTTGGGCCCCTGGAAGCATGAAAATCACTTTAAACATGCTAATTTTAGCTCTAAAACTGATGATCTACCTACAAATGTGAACTGACGTTCAAAAATAAAATATTTGAAAACGGACCATTTTTCACCTTTCTGCAGCATGACGTAATGGGGGGGTGTTATCTCTTTTGTCAAAAATCACCTGTTTTTGCTTGAACATTAAATGCCTCCAAATGGTATTTAATTCACTTCCCGGGCGCCTGGAAGCATGAAAATTACTTTAAACATGCTAATTTTAGCTCTAAAACTGATGATCTACCTACAAATGTGAACTGACGTTCAAAAATAAAACATTTGAAAACTGACCATTTTTCACCTTTCTGAAGCATGACGTAATGGGGGGGTGTTATCTCTTTTGTCAAAAATCACCTGTTTTTGCTTGAACATTAAATGCCTCCAAATGGTATTTAATTCACTTCCCGGGCCCCTGGAAGCATGAAAATCACTTTAAACATGCTAATTTTAGCTCTAAAACTGATGATCTACCTACAAATGTGAACTGACTTTCAAAAATAAAACATTTGAAAACTGACAATTTTTCACCTTTCTGAAGCATGACGTAATGGGGGGGTGTTATCTCTTTTGTCAAAAATCACCTGTTTTTGCTTGAACATTAAATGCCTCCAAATGGTATTTAATTCACTTCCCGGGGTGAAGAAACACTTTTTGAGACCTCAGAGTGAGTAAATTGGCCATTTTCATGCACTTTTAACCATTTCACAAATCTTGTCTTTTGGGCCCCTGGAAGCATGAAAATCACTTTAAACATGCTAATTTTAGCTCTAAAACTGATGATCTACATACAAATGTGAACTGATGTTCAAAAATAAAACATTTGAAAACGGACCATTTTTCACCTTTCTGCAGCATGACGTAATGGGGGGGTGTTATCTCTTTTGTCAAAAAGCACCTGTTTTTGCTTGAACATTAAATGCCTCCAAATGGTATTTAATTCACTTCCCGGGACCCTGGAAGCATGAAAATCACTTTAAACATGCTAATTTTAGCTCTAAAACTGATGATCTACCTACAAATGTGAACTGACTTTCAAAAATAAAACATTTGAAAACTGACAATTTTTCACCTTTCTGAAGCATGACGTAATGGGGGGGGTGTTATCTCTTTTGTCAAAAATCACCTGTTTTTGCTTGAACATTAAATGCCTCCAAATGGTATTTAATTCACTTCCCGGGCCCCTGGAAGCATGAAAATCACTTTAAACATGCTAATTTTAGCTCTAAAACTGATGATCTACCTACAAATGTGAACTGACGTTCAAAAATAAAACATTTGAAAACGGACCATTTTTCACCTTTCTGAAGCGTGACGTAATGGGGGGTGTTATCTCTTTTGTCAAAAATCACCTGTTTTTGCTTGAACATTAAATGCCTCCAAATGGTATTTAATTCACTTCCCGGGGTGAAGAAACACTTTTTGAGACCCCAGAGTGAGTAAATTGGCCATTTTCATGCACTTTTAACCATTTCACAAATATTGTGTTTTGGGCCCCTGGAAGCATGAAAATCACTTTAAACATGCTAATTTTAGCTCTAAAACTGATGATCTACCTACAAATGTGAACTGACGTTCAAAAATAAAACATTTGAAAACGGACCATTTTTCACCTTTCTGAAGCATGACGTAATGGGGGGGTGTTATCTCTTTTGTCAAAAATCACCTGTTTTTGCTTGAACATTAAATGCCTCCAAATGGTATTTAATTCACTTCCCGGGCCCCTGGAAGCATGAAAATCACTTTAAACATGCTAATTTTAGCTCTAAAACTGATGATCTACCTACAAATGTGAACTGACGTTCAAAAATAAAACATTTGAAAACGTACCATTTTTCACCTTTCTGAAGCATGACGTAATGGGGGGGTGTTATCTCTTTTGTCAAAAATCACCTGTTTTTGCTTGAACATTAAATGCCTCCAAATGGTATTTAATTCACTTCCCGGGGTGAAGAAACACTTTTTGAGACCTCAGAGTGAGTAAATTGGCCATTTTCATGCACTTTTAACCATTTCACAAATCTTGTGTTTTGGGCCCCTGGAAGCATGAAAATCACTTTAAACATGCTAATTTTAGCTCTAAAACTGATGATCTACCTACAAATGTGAACTGACGTTAAAAAATAAAACATTTGAAAACGGACAATTTTTCACCTTTCTGAAGCATGACGTAATGGGGGGTGTTATCTCTTTTGTCAAAAATCACCTGTTTTTGCTTGAACATTAAATGCCTCCAAATGGTATCTAATTCACTTCCCGGGCCCCTGGAAGCATGAAAATCACTTTAAACATGCTAATTTTAGCTCTAAAACTGATGATCTACCTACAAATGTGAACTGACGTTCAAAAATAAAACATTTGAAAACTGACCATTTTTTACCTTTCTGAAGCATGACGTAATGGGGGGGTGTTATCTCTTTTGTCAAAAATCACCTGTTTTTGCTTGAACATTAAATGCCTCCAAATGGTATTTAATTCACTTCCCGGGCCCCTGGAAGCATGAAAATCACTTTAAACATGCTAATTTTAGCTCTAAAACTGATGATCTACCTACAAATGTGAACTGACTTTCAAAAATAAAACATTTGAAAACGGACAATTTTTCACCTTTCTGAAGCATGACGTAATGGGGGGGTGTTATCTCTTTTGTCAAAAATCACCTGTTTTTGCTTGAACATTAAATGCCTCCAAATGGTATTTAATTCACTTCCCGGGCCCCTGGAAGCATGAAAATCACTTTAAACATGCTAATTTTAGCTCTAAAACTGATGATCTACCTACAAATGTGAACTGACTTTCAAAAATAAAACATTTGAAAACGGACAATTTTTCACCTTTCTGAAGCATGACGTAATGGGGGGGTGTTATCTCTTTTGTCAAAAATCACCTGTTTTTGCTTGAACATTAAATGCCTCCAAATGGTATTTAATTCACTTCCCGGGGTGAAGAAACACTTTTTGAGACCTCAGAGTGAGTAAATTGGCCATTTTCATGCACTTTTAACCATTTCACAAATCTTGTCTTTTGGGCCCCTGGAAGCATGAAAATCACTTTAAACATGCTAATTTTAGCTCTAAAACTGATGATCTACATACAAATGTGAACTGATGTTCAAAAATAAAACATTTGAAAACGGACCATTTTTCACCTTTCTGCAGCATGACGTAATGGGGGGGTGTTATCTCTTTTGTCAAAAAGCACCTGTTTTTGCTTGAACATTAAATGCCTCCAAATGGTATTTAATTCACTTCCCGGGACCCTGGAAGCATGAAAATCACTTTAAACATGCTAATTTTAGCTCTAAAACTGATGATCTACCTACAAATGTGAACTGACTTTCAAAAATAAAACATTTGAAAACTGACAATTTTTCACCTTTCTGAAGCATGACGTAATGGGGGGGTGTTATCTCTTTTGTCAAAAATCACCTGTTTTTGCTTGAACATTAAATGCCTCCAAATGGTATTTAATTCACTTCCCGGGCCCCTGGAAGCATGAAAATCACTTTAAACATGCTAATTTTAGCTCTAAAACTGATGATCTACCTACAAATGTGAACTGACGTTCAAAAATAAAACATTTGAAAACGGACCATTTTTCACCTTTCTGAAGCGTGACGTAATGGGGGGTGTTATCTCTTTTGTCAAAAATCACCTGTTTTTGCTTGAACATTAAATGCCTCCAAATGGTATTTAATTCACTTCCCGGGGTGAAGAAACACTTTTTGAGACCCCAGAGTGAGTAAATTGGCCATTTTCATGCACTTTTAACCATTTCACAAATATTGTGTTTTGGGCCCCTGGAAGCATGAAAATCACTTTAAACATGCTAATTTTAGCTCTAAAACTGATGATCTACCTACAAATGTGAACTGACGTTCAAAAATAAAACATTTGAAAACGGACCATTTTTCACCTTTCTGAAGCATGACGTAATGGGGGGGTGTTATCTCTTTTGTCAAAAATCACCTGTTTTTGCTTGAACATTAAATGCCTCCAAATGGTATTTAATTCACTTCCCGGGTGAAGAAACACTTTTTGAGACCTCAGAGTGAGTAAATTGGCCATTTTCATGCACTTTTAACCATTTCACAAATCTTGTCTTTTGGGCCCCTGGAAGCATGAAAATCACTTTAAACATGCTAATTTTAGCTCTAAAACTGATGATCTACATACAAATGTGAACTGATGTTCAAAAATAAAACATTTGAAAACGGACCATTTTTCACCTTTCTGCAGCATGACGTAATGGGGGGGTGTTATCTCTTTTGTCAAAAAGCACCTGTTTTTGCTTGAACATTAAATGCCTCCAAATGGTATTTAATTCACTTCCCGGGACCCTGGAAGCATGAAAATCACTTTAAACATGCTAATTTTAGCTCTAAAACTGATGATCTACCTACAAATGTGAACTGACTTTCAAAAATAAAACATTTGAAAACTGACAATTTTTCACCTTTCTGAAGCATGACGTAATGGGGGGTGTTATCTCTTTTGTCAAAAATCACCTGTTTTTGCTTGAACATTAAATGCCTCCAAATGGTATTTAATTCACTTCCCGGGCCCCTGGAAGCATGAAAATCACTTTAAACATGCTAATTTTAGCTCTAAAACTGATGATCTACCTACAAATGTGAACTGACGTTCAAAAATAAAACATTTGAAAACGGACCATTTTTCACCTTTCTGAAGCGTGACGTAATGGGGGGTGTTATCTCTTTTGTCAAAAATCACCTGTTTTTGCTTGAACATTAAATGCCTCCAAATGGTATTTAATTCACTTCCCGGGGTGAAGAAACACTTTTTGAGACCCCAGAGTGAGTAAATTGGCCATTTTCATGCACTTTTAACCATTTCACAAATATTGTGTTTTGGGCCCCTGGAAGCATGAAAATCACTTTAAACATGCTAATTTTAGCTCTAAAACTGATGATCTACCTACAAATGTGAACTGACGTTCAAAAATAAAACATTTGAAAACGGACCATTTTTCACCTTTCTGAAGCATGACGTAATGGGGGGGTGTTATCTCTTTTGTCAAAAATCACCTGTTTTTGCTTGAACATTAAATGCCTCCAAATGGTATTTAATTCACTTCCCGGGCCCCTGGAAGCATGAAAATCACTTTAAACATGCTAATTTTAGCTCTAAAACTGATGATCTACCTACAAATGTGAACTGACGTTCAAAAATAAAACATTTGAAAACGTACCATTTTTCACCTTTCTGAAGCATGACGTAATGGGGGGGTGTTATCTCTTTTGTCAAAAATCACCTGTTTTTGCTTGAACATTAAATGCCTCCAAATGGTATTTAATTCACTTCCCGGGGTGAAGAAACACTTTTTGAGACCTTAGAGTGAGTAAATTGGCCATTTTCATGCACTTTTAACCATTTCACAAATCTTGTGTTTTGGGCCCCTGGAAGCATGAAAATCACTTTAAACATGCTAATTTTAGCTCTAAAACTGATGATCTACCTACAAATGTGAACTGACGTTAAAAAATAAAACATTTGAAAACGGACAATTTTTCACCTTTCTGAAGCATGACGTAATGGGGGGTGTTATCTCTTTTGTCAAAAATCACCTGTTTTTGCTTGAACATTAAATGCCTCCAAATGGTATCTAATTCACTTCCCGGGCCCCTGGAAGCATGAAAATCACTTTAAACATGCTAATTTTAGCTCTAAAACTGATGATCTACCTACAAATGTGAACTGACGTTCAAAAATAAAACATTTGAAAACTGACCATTTTTTACCTTTCTGAAGCATGACGTAATGGGGGGGTGTTATCTCTTTTGTCAAAAATCACCTGTTTTTGCTTGAACATTAAATGCCTCCAAATGGTATTTAATTCACTTCCCGGGCCCCTGGAAGCATGAAAATCACTTTAAACATGCTAATTTTAGCTCTAAAACTGATGATCTACCTACAAATGTGAACTGACTTTCAAAAATGAAACATTTGAAAACGGACAATTTTTCACCTTTCTGAAGCATGACGTAATGGGGGGGGTGTTATCTCTTTTGTCAAAAATCACCTGTTTTTGCTTGAACATTAAATGCCTCCAAATGGTATTTAATTCACTTCCCGGGCCCCTGGAAGCATGAAAATCACTTTAAACATGCTAATTTTAGCTCTAAAACTGATGATCTACCTACAAATGTGAACTGACGTTCAAAAATAAAACATTTGAAAACGTACCATTTTTCACCTTTCTGAAGCATGACGTAATGGGGGGGTGTTATCTCTTTTGTCAAAAATCACCTGTTTTTGCTTGAACATTTAATGCCTCCAAATGGTATTTAATTCACTTCCCGGGGTGAAGAAACACTTTTTGAGACCTCAGAGTGAGTAAATTGGCCATTTTCATGCACTTTTAACCATTTCACAAATCTTGTGTTTTGGGCCCCTGGAAGCATGAAAATCACTTTAAACATGCTAATTTTAGCTCTGAAACTGATGATCTACCTACAAATGTGAACTGACTTTCAAAAATAAAACATTTGAAAACGGACCATTTTTCACCTTTCTGAAGCATGACGTAATGGGGGGGTGTTATCTCTTTTGTCAAAAATCACCTGTTTTTGCTTGAACATTAAATGCCTCCAAATGGTATTTAATTCACTTCCCGGGCCCCTGGAAGCATGAAAATCACTTTAAACATGCTAATTTTAGCTCTAAAACTGATGATCTACCTACAAATGTGAACTGACGTTCAAAAATAAAACATTTGAAAACGGACAATTTTTCACCTTTCTGAAGCATGACGTAATGGGGGGGTGTTATTTCTTTTGTCAAAAATCACCTGTTTTTGCTTGAACATTAAATGCCTCCAAATGGTATTTAATTCACTTCCCGGGCCCCTGGAAGCATGAAAATCACTTTAAACATGCTAATTTTAGCTCTAAAACTGATGATCTACCTACAAATGTGAACTGACGTTCAAAAATAAAACATTTGAAAACGGACCATTTTTCACCTTTCTGAAGCATGACGTAATGGGGGGGGTGTTATCTCTTTTGTCAAAAATCACCTGTTTTTGCTTGAACATTAAATGCCTCCAAATGGTATTTAATTCACTTCCCGGGACCCTGGAAGCATGAAAATCACTTTAAACATGCTAATTTTAGCTCTAAAACTGATGATCTACCTACAAATGTGAACTGACTTTCAAAAATAAAACATTTGAAAACTGACAATTTTTCACCTTTCTGAAGCATGACGTAATGGGGGGGTGTTATCTCTTTTGTCAAAAATCACCTGTTTTTGCTTGAACATTAAATGCCTCCAAATGGTATTTAATTCACTTCCCGGGCCCCTGGAAGCATGAAAATCACTTTAAACATGCTAATTTTAGCTCTAAAACTGATGATCTACCTACAAATGTGAACTGACGTTCAAAAATAAAACATTTGAAAACGGACCATTTTTCACCTTTCTGAAGCGTGACGTAATGGGGGGTGTTATCTCTTTTGTCAAAAATCACCTGTTTTTGCTTGAACATTAAATGCCTCCAAATGGTATTTAATTCACTTCCCGGGGTGAAGAAACACTTTTTGAGACCCCAGAGTGAGTAAATTGGCCATTTTCATGCACTTTTAACCATTTCACAAATATTGTGTTTTGGGCCCCTGGAAGCATGAAAATCACTTTAAACATGCTAATTTTAGCTCTAAAACTGATGATCTACCTACAAATGTGAACTGACGTTCAAAAATAAAACATTTGAAAACGGACCATTTTTCACCTTTCTGAAGCATGACGTAATGGGGGGGTGTTATCTCTTTTGTCAAAAATCACCTGTTTTTGCTTGAACATTAAATGCCTCCAAATGGTATTTAATTCACTTCCCGGGTGAAGAAACACTTTTTGAGACCTCAGAGTGAGTAAATTGGCCATTTTCATGCACTTTTAACCATTTCACAAATCTTGTCTTTTGGGCCCCTGGAAGCATGAAAATCACTTTAAACATGCTAATTTTAGCTCTAAAACTGATGATCTACATACAAATGTGAACTGATGTTCAAAAATAAAACATTTGAAAACGGACCATTTTTCACCTTTCTGCAGCATGACGTAATGGGGGGGTGTTATCTCTTTTGTCAAAAAGCACCTGTTTTTGCTTGAACATTAAATGCCTCCAAATGGTATTTAATTCACTTCCCGGGACCCTGGAAGCATGAAAATCACTTTAAACATGCTAATTTTAGCTCTAAAACTGATGATCTACCTACAAATGTGAACTGACTTTCAAAAATAAAACATTTGAAAACTGACAATTTTTCACCTTTCTGAAGCATGACGTAATGGGGGGGTGTTATCTCTTTTGTCAAAAATCACCTGTTTTTGCTTGAACATTAAATGCCTCCAAATGGTATTTAATTCACTTCCCGGGCCCCTGGAAGCATGAAAATCACTTTAAACATGCTAATTTTAGCTCTAAAACTGATGATCTACCTACAAATGTGAACTGACGTTCAAAAATAAAACATTTGAAAACGGACCATTTTTCACCTTTCTGAAGCGTGACGTAATGGGGGGTGTTATCTCTTTTGTCAAAAATCACCTGTTTTTGCTTGAACATTAAATGCCTCCAAATGGTATTTAATTCACTTCCCGGGGTGAAGAAACACTTTTTGAGACCCCAGAGTGAGTAAATTGGCCATTTTCATGCACTTTTAACCATTTCACAAATATTGTGTTTTGGGCCCCTGGAAGCATGAAAATCACTTTAAACATGCTAATTTTAGCTCTAAAACTGATGATCTACCTACAAATGTGAACTGACGTTCAAAAATAAAACATTTGAAAACGGACCATTTTTCACCTTTCTGAAGCATGACGTAATGGGGGGGTGTTATCTCTTTTGTCAAAAATCACCTGTTTTTGCTTGAACATTAAATGCCTCCAAATGGTATTTAATTCACTTCCCGGGCCCCTGGAAGCATGAAAATCACTTTAAACATGCTAATTTTAGCTCTAAAACTGATGATCTACCTACAAATGTGAACTGACGTTCAAAAATAAAACATTTGAAAACGTACCATTTTTCACCTTTCTGAAGCATGACGTAATGGGGGGGTGTTATCTCTTTTGTCAAAAATCACCTGTTTTTGCTTGAACATTAAATGCCTCCAAATGGTATTTAATTCACTTCCCGGGGTGAAGAAACACTTTTTGAGACCTTAGAGTGAGTAAATTGGCCATTTTCATGCACTTTTAACCATTTCACAAATCTTGTGTTTTGGGCCCCTGGAAGCATGAAAATCACTTTAAACATGCTAATTTTAGCTCTAAAACTGATGATCTACCTACAAATGTGAACTGACGTTAAAAAATAAAACATTTGAAAACGGACAATTTTTCACCTTTCTGAAGCATGACGTAATGGGGGGTGTTATCTCTTTTGTCAAAAATCACCTGTTTTTGCTTGAACATTAAATGCCTCCAAATGGTATCTAATTCACTTCCCGGGCCCCTGGAAGCATGAAAATCACTTTAAACATGCTAATTTTAGCTCTAAAACTGATGATCTACCTACAAATGTGAACTGACGTTCAAAAATAAAACATTTGAAAACTGACCATTTTTTACCTTTCTGAAGCATGACGTAATGGGGGGGTGTTATCTCTTTTGTCAAAAATCACCTGTTTTTGCTTGAACATTAAATGCCTCCAAATGGTATTTAATTCACTTCCCGGGCCCCTGGAAGCATGAAAATCACTTTAAACATGCTAATTTTAGCTCTAAAACTGATGATCTACCTACAAATGTGAACTGACTTTCAAAAATGAAACATTTGAAAACGGACAATTTTTCACCTTTCTGAAGCATGACGTAATGGGGGGGGTGTTATCTCTTTTGTCAAAAATCACCTGTTTTTGCTTGAACATTAAATGCCTCCAAATGGTATTTAATTCACTTCCCGGGCCCCTGGAAGCATGAAAATCACTTTAAACATGCTAATTTTAGCTCTAAAACTGATGATCTACCTACAAATGTGAACTGACGTTCAAAAATAAAACATTTGAAAACGTACCATTTTTCACCTTTCTGAAGCATGACGTAATGGGGGGGTGTTATCTCTTTTGTCAAAAATCACCTGTTTTTGCTTGAACATTTAATGCCTCCAAATGGTATTTAATTCACTTCCCGGGGTGAAGAAACACTTTTTGAGACCTCAGAGTGAGTAAATTGGCCATTTTCATGCACTTTTAACCATTTCACAAATCTTGTGTTTTGGGCCCCTGGAAGCATGAAAATCACTTTAAACATGCTAATTTTAGCTCTGAAACTGATGATCTACCTACAAATGTGAACTGACTTTCAAAAATAAAACATTTGAAAACGGACCATTTTTCACCTTTCTGAAGCATGACGTAATGGGGGGGTGTTATCTCTTTTGTCAAAAATCACCTGTTTTTGCTTGAACATTAAATGCCTCCAAATGGTATTTAATTCACTTCCCGGGCCCCTGGAAGCATGAAAATCACTTTAAACATGCTAATTTTAGCTCTAAAACTGATGATCTACCTACAAATGTGAACTGACGTTCAAAAATAAAACATTTGAAAACGGACAATTTTTCACCTTTCTGAAGCATGACGTAATGGGGGGGTGTTATTTCTTTTGTCAAAAATCACCTGTTTTTGCTTGAACATTAAATGCCTCCAAATGGTATTTAATTCACTTCCCGGGCCCCTGGAAGCATGAAAATCACTTTAAACATGCTAATTTTAGCTCTAAAACTGATGATCTACCTACAAATGTGAACTGACGTTCAAAAATAAAACATTTGAAAACGGACCATTTTTCACCTTTCTGAAGCATGACGTAATGGGGGGGGTGTTATCTCTTTTGTCAAAAATCACCTGTTTTTGCTTGAACATTAAATGCCTCCAAATGGTATTTAATTCACTACCCGGGCCCCTGGAAGCATGAAAATCACTTTAAACATGCTAATTTTAGCTCTAAAACTGATGATCTACCTACAAATATGAACTGACTTTCAAAAATAAAACATTTGAAAACTGACAATTTTTCACCTTTCTGAAGCATGACGTAATGGGGGGGTGTTATCTCTTTTGTCAAAAATCACCTGTTTTTGCTTGAACATTAAATGCCTCCAAATGGTATTTAATTCACTTCCCGGGCCCCTGGAAGCATGAAAATCACTTTAAACATGCTAATTTTAGCTCTAAAACTGATGATCTACCTACAAATGTGAACTGACTTTCAAAAATAAAACATTTGAAAACGGACAATTTTTCACCTTTCTGAAGCATGACGTAATGGGGGGGTGTTATCTCTTTTGTCAAAAATCACCTGTTTTTGCTTGAACATTAAATGCCTCCAAATGGTATTTAATTCACTTCCCGGGGTGAAGAAACACTTTTTGAGACCTCAGAGTGAGTAAATTGGCCATTTTCATGCACTTTTAACCATTTCACAAATCTTGTCTTTTGGGCCCCTGGAAGCATGAAAATCACTTTAAACATGCTAATTTTAGCTCTAAAACTGATGATCTACATACAAATGTGAACTGATGTTCAAAAATAAAACATTTGAAAACGGACCATTTTTCACCTTTCTGCAGCATGACGTAATGGGGGGGTGTTATCTCTTTTGTCAAAAAGCACCTGTTTTTGCTTGAACATTAAATGCCTCCAAATGGTATTTAATTCACTTCCCGGGACCCTGGAAGCATGAAAATCACTTTAAACATGCTAATTTTAGCTCTAAAACTGATGATCTACCTACAAATGTGAACTGACTTTCAAAAATAAAACATTTGAAAACGGACCATTTTTCACCTTTCTGAAGCGTGACGTAATGGGGGGTGTTATCTCTTTTGTCAAAAATCACCTGTTTTTGCTTGAACATTAAATGCCTCCAAATGGTATTTAATTCACTTCCCGGGGTGAAGAAACACTTTTTGAGACCCCAGAGTGAGTAAATTGGCCATTTTCATGCACTTTTAACCATTTCACAAATATTGTGTTTTGGGCCCCTGGAAGCATGAAAATCACTTTAAACATGCTAATTTTAGCTCTAAAACTGATGATCTACCTACAAATGTGAACTGACGTTCAAAAATAAAACATTTGAAAACTGACCATTTTTCACCTTTCTGAAGCATGACGTAATGGGGGGGTGTTATCTCTTTTGTCAAAAATCACCTGTTTTTGCTTGAACATTAAATGCCTCCAAATGGTATTTAATTCACTTCCCGGGGTGAAGAAACACTTTTTGAGACCTCAGAGTGAGTAAATTGGCCATTTTCATGCACTTTTAACCATTTCACAAATCTTGTGTTTTGGGCCCCTGGAAGCATGAAAATCACTTTAAACATGCTAATTTTAGCTCTAAAACTGATGATCTACCTACAAATGTGATCTGACGTTCAAAAATAAAACATTTGAAAACGGACCATTTTTCACCTTTCTGCAGCATGACGTAATGGGGGGGTGTTATCTCTTTTGTCAAAAATCACCTGTTTTTGCTTGAACATTAAATGCCTCCAAATGGTATTTAATTCACTTCCCGGGACCCTGGAAGCATGAAAATCACTTTAAACATGCTAATTTTAGCTCTAAAACTGATGATCTACCTACAAATGTGAACTGACTTTCAAAAATAAAACATTTGAAAACTGACAATTTTTCACCTTTCTGAAGCATGACGTAATGGGGGGGGTGTTATCTCTTTTGTCAAAAATCACCTGTTTTTGCTTGAACATTAAATGCCTCCAAATGGTATTTAATTCACTTCCCGGGCCCCTGGAAGCATGAAAATCACTTTAAACATGCTAATTTTAGCTCTAAAACTGATGATCTACCTACAAATGTGAACTGACGTTCAAAAATAAAACATTTGAAAACGGACCATTTTTCACCTTTCTGAAGCGTGACGTAATGGGGGGTGTTATCTCTTTTGTCAAAAATCACCTGTTTTTGCTTGAACATTAAATGCCTCCAAATGGTATTTAATTCACTTCCCGGGGTGAAGAAACACTTTTTGAGACCCCAGAGTGAGTAAATTGGCCATTTTCATGCACTTTTAACCATTTCACAAATATTGTGTTTTGGGCCCCTGGAAGCATGAAAATCACTTTAAACATGCTAATTTTAGCTCTAAAACTGATGATCTACCTACAAATGTGAACTGACGTTCAAAAATAAAACATTTGAAAACGGACCATTTTTCACCTTTCTGAAGCATGACGTAATGGGGGGGTGTTATCTCTTTTGTCAAAAATCACCTGTTTTTGCTTGAACATTAAATGCCTCCAAATGGTATTTAATTCACTTCCCGGGCCCCTGGAAGCATGAAAATCACTTTAAACATGCTAATTTTAGCTCTAAAACTGATGATCTACCTACAAATGTGAACTGACGTTCAAAAATAAAACATTTGAAAACGTACCATTTTTCACCTTTCTGAAGCATGACGTAATGGGGGGGTGTTATCTCTTTTGTCAAAAATCACCTGTTTTTGCTTGAACATTAAATGCCTCCAAATGGTATTTAATTCACTTCCCGGGGTGAAGAAACACTTTTTGAGACCTCAGAGTGAGTAAATTGGCCATTTTCATGCACTTTTAACCATTTCACAAATCTTGTGTTTTGGGCCCCTGGAAGCATGAAAATCACTTTAAACATGCTAATTTTAGCTCTAAAACTGATGATCTACCTACAAATGTGAACTGACGTTAAAAAATAAAACATTTGAAAACGGACAATTTTTCACCTTTCTGAAGCATGACGTAATGGGGGGTGTTATCTCTTTTGTCAAAAATCACCTGTTTTTGCTTGAACATTAAATGCCTCCAAATGGTATCTAATTCACTTCCCGGGCCCCTGGAAGCATGAAAATCACTTTAAACATGCTAATTTTAGCTCTAAAACTGATGATCTACCTACAAATGTGAACTGACGTTCAAAAATAAAACATTTGAAAACTGACCATTTTTTACCTTTCTGAAGCATGACGTAATGGGGGGGTGTTATCTCTTTTGTCAAAAATCACCTGTTTTTGCTTGAACATTAAATGCCTCCAAATGGTATTTAATTCACTTCCCGGGCCCCTGGAAGCATGAAAATCACTTTAAACATGCTAATTTTAGCTCTAAAACTGATGATCTACCTACAAATGTGAACTGACGTTCAAAAATAAAACATTTGAAAACGGACCATTTTTCACCTTTCTGAAGCGTGACGTAATGGGGGGTGTTATCTCTTTTGTCAAAAATCACCTGTTTTTGCTTGAACATTAAATGCCTCCAAATGGTATTTAATTCACTTCCCGGGGTGAAGAAACACTTTTTGAGACCCCAGAGTGAGTAAATTGGCCATTTTCATGCACTTTTAACCATTTCACAAATATTGTGTTTTGGGCCCCTGGAAGCATGAAAATCACTTTAAACATGCTAATTTTAGCTCTAAAACTGATGATCTACCTACAAATGTGAACTGACGTTCAAAAATAAAACATTTGAAAACGGACCATTTTTCACCTTTCTGAAGCATGACGTAATGGGGGGGTGTTATCTCTTTTGTCAAAAATCACCTGTTTTTGCTTGAACATTAAATGCCTCCAAATGGTATTTAATTCACTTCCCGGGCCCCTGGAAGCATGAAAATCACTTTAAACATGCTAATTTTAGCTCTAAAACTGATGATCTACCTACAAATGTGAACTGACGTTCAAAAATAAAACATTTGAAAACGTACCATTTTTCACCTTTCTGAAGCATGACGTAATGGGGGGGTGTTATCTCTTTTGTCAAAAATCACCTGTTTTTGCTTGAACATTAAATGCCTCCAAATGGTATTTAATTCACTTCCCGGGGTGAAGAAACACTTTTTGAGACCTCAGAGTGAGTAAATTGGCCATTTTCATGCACTTTTAACCATTTCACAAATCTTGTGTTTTGGGCCCCTGGAAGCATGAAAATCACTTTAAACATGCTAATTTTAGCTCTAAAACTGATGATCTACCTACAAATGTGAACTGACGTTAAAAAATAAAACATTTGAAAACGGACAATTTTTCACCTTTCTGAAGCATGACGTAATGGGGGGTGTTATCTCTTTTGTCAAAAATCACCTGTTTTTGCTTGAACATTAAATGCCTCCAAATGGTATCTAATTCACTTCCCGGGCCCCTGGAAGCATGAAAATCACTTTAAACATGCTAATTTTAGCTCTAAAACTGATGATCTACCTACAAATGTGAACTGACGTTCAAAAATAAAACATTTGAAAACTGACCATTTTTTACCTTTCTGAAGCATGACGTAATGGGGGGGTGTTATCTCTTTTGTCAAAAATCACCTGTTTTTGCTTGAACATTAAATGCCTCCAAATGGTATTTAATTCACTTCCCGGGCCCCTGGAAGCATGAAAATCACTTTAAACATGCTAATTTTAGCTCTAAAACTGATGATCTACCTACAAATGTGAACTGACTTTCAAAAATAAAACATTTGAAAACGGACAATTTTTCACCTTTCTGAAGCATGACGTAATGGGGGGGTGTTATCTCTTTTGTCAAAAATCACCTGTTTTTGCTTGAACATTAAATGCCTCCAAATGGTATTTAATTCACTTCCCGGGCCCCTGGAAGCATGAAAATCACTTTAAACATGCTAATTTTAGCTCTAAAACTGATGATCTACCTACAAATGTGAACTGACTTTCAAAAATAAAACATTTGAAAACGGACAATTTTTCACCTTTCTGAAGCATGACGTAATGGGGGGTGTTATCTCTTTTGTCAAAAATCACCTGTTTTTGCTTGAACATTAAATGCCTCCAAATGGTATTTAATTCACTTCCCGGGGTGAAGAAACACTTTTTGAGACCTCAGAGTGAGTAAATTGGCCATTTTCATGCACTTTTAACCATTTCACAAATCTTGTCTTTTGGGCCCCTGGAAGCATGAAAATCACTTTAAACATGCTAATTTTAGCTCTAAAACTGATGATCTACATACAAATGTGAACTGATGTTCAAAAATAAAACATTTGAAAACGGACCATTTTTCACCTTTCTGCAGCATGACGTAATGGGGGGGTGTTATCTCTTTTGTCAAAAAGCACCTGTTTTTGCTTGAACATTAAATGCCTCCAAATGGTATTTAATTCACTTCCCGGGACCCTGGAAGCATGAAAATCACTTTAAACATGCTAATTTTAGCTCTAAAACTGATGATCTACCTACAAATGTGAACTGACTTTCAAAAATAAAACATTTGAAAACTGACAATTTTTCACCTTTCTGAAGCATGACGTAATGGGGGGGTGTTATCTCTTTTGTCAAAAATCACCTGTTTTTGCTTGAACATTAAATGCCTCCAAATGGTATTTAATTCACTTCCCGGGCCCCTGGAAGCATGAAAATCACTTTAAACATGCTAATTTTAGCTCTAAAACTGATGATCTACCTACAAATGTGAACTGACGTTCAAAAATAAAACATTTGAAAACGGACCATTTTTCACCTTTCTGAAGCGTGACGTAATGGGGGGTGTTATCTCTTTTGTCAAAAATCACCTGTTTTTGCTTGAACATTAAATGCCTCCAAATGGTATTTAATTCACTTCCCGGGGTGAAGAAACACTTTTTGAGACCCCAGAGTGAGTAAATTGGCCATTTTCATGCACTTTTAACCATTTCACAAATATTGTGTTTTGGGCCCCTGGAAGCATGAAAATCACTTTAAACATGCTAATTTTAGCTCTAAAACTGATGATCTACCTACAAATGTGAACTGACGTTCAAAAATAAAACATTTGAAAACGGACCATTTTTCACCTTTCTGAAGCATGACGTAATGGGGGGGTGTTATCTCTTTTGTCAAAAATCACCTGTTTTTGCTTGAACATTAAATGCCTCCAAATGGTATTTAATTCACTTCCCGGGTGAAGAAACACTTTTTGAGACCTCAGAGTGAGTAAATTGGCCATTTTCATGCACTTTTAACCATTTCACAAATCTTGTCTTTTGGGCCCCTGGAAGCATGAAAATCACTTTAAACATGCTAATTTTAGCTCTAAAACTGATGATCTACATACAAATGTGAACTGATGTTCAAAAATAAAACATTTGAAAACGGACCATTTTTCACCTTTCTGCAGCATGACGTAATGGGGGGGTGTTATCTCTTTTGTCAAAAAGCACCTGTTTTTGCTTGAACATTAAATGCCTCCAAATGGTATTTAATTCACTTCCCGGGACCCTGGAAGCATGAAAATCACTTTAAACATGCTAATTTTAGCTCTAAAACTGATGATCTACCTACAAATGTGAACTGACTTTCAAAAATAAAACATTTGAAAACTGACAATTTTTCACCTTTCTGAAGCATGACGTAATGGGGGGGTGTTATCTCTTTTGTCAAAAATCACCTGTTTTTGCTTGAACATTAAATGCCTCCAAATGGTATTTAATTCACTTCCCGGGCCCCTGGAAGCATGAAAATCACTTTAAACATGCTAATTTTAGCTCTAAAACTGATGATCTACCTACAAATGTGAACTGACGTTCAAAAATAAAACATTTGAAAACGGACCATTTTTCACCTTTCTGAAGCGTGACGTAATGGGGGGTGTTATCTCTTTTGTCAAAAATCACCTGTTTTTGCTTGAACATTAAATGCCTCCAAATGGTATTTAATTCACTTCCCGGGGTGAAGAAACACTTTTTGAGACCCCAGAGTGAGTAAATTGGCCATTTTCATGCACTTTTAACCATTTCACAAATATTGTGTTTTGGGCCCCTGGAAGCATGAAAATCACTTTAAACATGCTAATTTTAGCTCTAAAACTGATGATCTACCTACAAATGTGAACTGACGTTCAAAAATAAAACATTTGAAAACGGACCATTTTTCACCTTTCTGAAGCATGACGTAATGGGGGGGTGTTATCTCTTTTGTCAAAAATCACCTGTTTTTGCTTGAACATTAAATGCCTCCAAATGGTATTTAATTCACTTCCCGGGCCCCTGGAAGCATGAAAATCACTTTAAACATGCTAATTTTAGCTCTAAAACTGATGATCTACCTACAAATGTGAACTGACGTTCAAAAATAAAACATTTGAAAACGTACCATTTTTCACCTTTCTGAAGCATGACGTAATGGGGGGGTGTTATCTCTTTTGTCAAAAATCACCTGTTTTTGCTTGAACATTAAATGCCTCCAAATGGTATTTAATTCACTTCCCGGGGTGAAGAAACACTTTTTGAGACCTTAGAGTGAGTAAATTGGCCATTTTCATGCACTTTTAACCATTTCACAAATCTTGTGTTTTGGGCCCCTGGAAGCATGAAAATCACTTTAAACATGCTAATTTTAGCTCTAAAACTGATGATCTACCTACAAATGTGAACTGACGTTAAAAAATAAAACATTTGAAAACGGACAATTTTTCACCTTTCTGAAGCATGACGTAATGGGGGGTGTTATCTCTTTTGTCAAAAATCACCTGTTTTTGCTTGAACATTAAATGCCTCCAAATGGTATCTAATTCACTTCCCGGGCCCCTGGAAGCATGAAAATCACTTTAAACATGCTAATTTTAGCTCTAAAACTGATGATCTACCTACAAATGTGAACTGACGTTCAAAAATAAAACATTTGAAAACTGACCATTTTTTACCTTTCTGAAGCATGACGTAATGGGGGGGTGTTATCTCTTTTGTCAAAAATCACCTGTTTTTGCTTGAACATTAAATGCCTCCAAATGGTATTTAATTCACTTCCCGGGCCCCTGGAAGCATGAAAATCACTTTAAACATGCTAATTTTAGCTCTAAAACTGATGATCTACCTACAAATGTGAACTGACTTTCAAAAATGAAACATTTGAAAACGGACAATTTTTCACCTTTCTGAAGCATGACGTAATGGGGGGGGTGTTATCTCTTTTGTCAAAAATCACCTGTTTTTGCTTGAACATTAAATGCCTCCAAATGGTATTTAATTCACTTTCCGGGCCCCTGGAAGCATGAAAATCACTTTAAACATGCTAATTTTAGCTCTAAAACTGATGATCTACCTACAAATGTGAACTGACGTTCAAAAATAAAACATTTGAAAACGTACCATTTTTCACCTTTCTGAAGCATGACGTAATGGGGGGGTGTTATCTCTTTTGTCAAAAATCACCTGTTTTTGCTTGAACATTTAATGCCTCCAAATGGTATTTAATTCACTTCCCGGGGTGAAGAAACACTTTTTGAGACCTCAGAGTGAGTAAATTGGCCATTTTCATGCACTTTTAACCATTTCACAAATCTTGTGTTTTGGGCCCCTGGAAGCATGAAAATCACTTTAAACATGCTAATTTTAGCTCTGAAACTGATGATCTACCTACAAATGTGAACTGACTTTCAAAAATAAAACATTTGAAAACGGACCATTTTTCACCTTTCTGAAGCATGACGTAATGGGGGGGTGTTATCTCTTTTGTCAAAAATCACCTGTTTTTGCTTGAACATTAAATGCCTCCAAATGGTATTTAATTCACTTCCCGGGCCCCTGGAAGCATGAAAATCACTTTAAACATGCTAATTTTAGCTCTAAAACTGATGATCTACCTACAAATGTGAACTGACGTTCAAAAATAAAACATTTGAAAACGGACAATTTTTCACCTTTCTGAAGCATGACGTAATGGGGGGGTGTTATTTCTTTTGTCAAAAATCACCTGTTTTTGCTTGAACATTAAATGCCTCCAAATGGTATTTAATTCACTTCCCGGGCCCCTGGAAGCATGAAAATCACTTTAAACATGCTAATTTTAGCTCTAAAACTGATGATCTACCTACAAATGTGAACTGACGTTCAAAAATAAAACATTTGAAAACGGACCATTTTTCACCTTTCTGAAGCATGACGTAATGGGGGGGGTGTTATCTCTTTTGTCAAAAATCACCTGTTTTTGCTTGAACATTAAATGCCTCCAAATGGTATTTAATTCACTACCCGGGCCCCTGGAAGCATGAAAATCACTTTAAACATGCTAATTTTAGCTCTAAAACTGATGATCTACCTACAAATATGAACTGACTTTCAAAAATAAAACATTTGAAAACTGACAATTTTTCACCTTTCTGAAGCATGACGTAATGGGGGGGTGTTATCTCTTTTGTCAAAAATCACCTGTTTTTGCTTGAACATTAAATGCCTCCAAATGGTATTTAATTCACTTCCCGGGCCCCTGGAAGCATGAAAATCACTTTAAACATGCTAATTTTAGCTCTAAAACTGATGATCTACCTACAAATGTGAACTGACTTTCAAAAATAAAACATTTGAAAACGGACAATTTTTCACCTTTCTGAAGCATGACGTAATGGGGGGGTGTTATCTCTTTTGTCAAAAATCACCTGTTTTTGCTTGAACATTAAATGCCTCCAAATGGTATTTAATTCACTTCCCGGGGTGAAGAAACACTTTTTGAGACCTCAGAGTGAGTAAATTGGCCATTTTCATGCACTTTTAACCATTTCACAAATCTTGTCTTTTGGGCCCCTGGAAGCATGAAAATCACTTTAAACATGCTAATTTTAGCTCTAAAACTGATGATCTACATACAAATGTGAACTGATGTTCAAAAATAAAACATTTGAAAACGGACCATTTTTCACCTTTCTGCAGCATGACGTAATGGGGGGGTGTTATCTCTTTTGTCAAAAAGCACCTGTTTTTGCTTGAACATTAAATGCCTCCAAATGGTATTTAATTCACTTCCCGGGACCCTGGAAGCATGAAAATCACTTTAAACATGCTAATTTTAGCTCTAAAACTGATGATCTACCTACAAATGTGAACTGACTTTCAAAAATAAAACATTTGAAAACGGACCATTTTTCACCTTTCTGAAGCGTGACGTAATGGGGGGTGTTATCTCTTTTGTCAAAAATCACCTGTTTTTGCTTGAACATTAAATGCCTCCAAATGGTATTTAATTCACTTCCCGGGGTGAAGAAACACTTTTTGAGACCCCAGAGTGAGTAAATTGGCCATTTTCATGCACTTTTAACCATTTCACAAATATTGTGTTTTGGGCCCCTGGAAGCATGAAAATCACTTTAAACATGCTAATTTTAGCTCTAAAACTGATGATCTACCTACAAATGTGAACTGACGTTCAAAAATAAAACATTTGAAAACTGACCATTTTTCACCTTTCTGAAGCATGACGTAATGGGGGGGTGTTATCTCTTTTGTCAAAAATCACCTGTTTTTGCTTGAACATTAAATGCCTCCAAATGGTATTTAATTCACTTCCCGGGGTGAAGAAACACTTTTTGAGACCTCAGAGTGAGTAAATTGGCCATTTTCATGCACTTTTAACCATTTCACAAATCTTGTGTTTTGGGCCCCTGGAAGCATGAAAATCACTTTAAACATGCTAATTTTAGCTCTAAAACTGATGATCTACCTACAAATGTGATCTGACGTTCAAAAATAAAACATTTGAAAACGGACCATTTTTCACCTTTCTGCAGCATGACGTAATGGGGGGGTGTTATCTCTTTTGTCAAAAATCACCTGTTTTTGCTTGAACATTAAATGCCTCCAAATGGTATTTAATTCACTTCCCGGGACCCTGGAAGCATGAAAATCACTTTAAACATGCTAATTTTAGCTCTAAAACTGATGATCTACCTACAAATGTGAACTGACTTTCAAAAATAAAACATTTGAAAACTGACAATTTTTCACCTTTCTGAAGCATGACGTAATGGGGGGGGTGTTATCTCTTTTGTCAAAAATCACCTGTTTTTGCTTGAACATTAAATGCCTCCAAATGGTATTTAATTCACTTCCCGGGCCCCTGGAAGCATGAAAATCACTTTAAACATGCTAATTTTAGCTCTAAAACTGATGATCTACCTACAAATGTGAACTGACGTTCAAAAATAAAACATTTGAAAACGGACCATTTTTCACCTTTCTGAAGCGTGACGTAATGGGGGGTGTTATCTCTTTTGTCAAAAATCACCTGTTTTTGCTTGAACATTAAATGCCTCCAAATGGTATTTAATTCACTTCCCGGGGTGAAGAAACACTTTTTGAGACCCCAGAGTGAGTAAATTGGCCATTTTCATGCACTTTTAACCATTTCACAAATATTGTGTTTTGGGCCCCTGGAAGCATGAAAATCACTTTAAACATGCTAATTTTAGCTCTAAAACTGATGATCTACCTACAAATGTGAACTGACGTTCAAAAATAAAACATTTGAAAACGGACCATTTTTCACCTTTCTGAAGCATGACGTAATGGGGGGGTGTTATCTCTTTTGTCAAAAATCACCTGTTTTTGCTTGAACATTAAATGCCTCCAAATGGTATTTAATTCACTTCCCGGGCCCCTGGAAGCATGAAAATCACTTTAAACATGCTAATTTTAGCTCTAAAACTGATGATCTACCTACAAATGTGAACTGACGTTCAAAAATAAAACATTTGAAAACGTACCATTTTTCACCTTTCTGAAGCATGACGTAATGGGGGGGTGTTATCTCTTTTGTCAAAAATCACCTGTTTTTGCTTGAACATTAAATGCCTCCAAATGGTATTTAATTCACTTCCCGGGGTGAAGAAACACTTTTTGAGACCTCAGAGTGAGTAAATTGGCCATTTTCATGCACTTTTAACCATTTCACAAATCTTGTGTTTTGGGCCCCTGGAAGCATGAAAATCACTTTAAACATGCTAATTTTAGCTCTAAAACTGATGATCTACCTACAAATGTGAACTGACGTTAAAAAATAAAACATTTGAAAACGGACAATTTTTCACCTTTCTGAAGCATGACGTAATGGGGGGTGTTATCTCTTTTGTCAAAAATCACCTGTTTTTGCTTGAACATTAAATGCCTCCAAATGGTATCTAATTCACTTCCCGGGCCCCTGGAAGCATGAAAATCACTTTAAACATGCTAATTTTAGCTCTAAAACTGATGATCTACCTACAAATGTGAACTGACGTTCAAAAATAAAACATTTGAAAACTGACCATTTTTTACCTTTCTGAAGCATGACGTAATGGGGGGGTGTTATCTCTTTTGTCAAAAATCACCTGTTTTTGCTTGAACATTAAATGCCTCCAAATGGTATTTAATTCACTTCCCGGGCCCCTGGAAGCATGAAAATCACTTTAAACATGCACATTTTAGCTCTAAAACTGATGATCTACCTACAAATGTGAACTGACGTTCAAAAATAAAACATTTGAAAACTGACCATTTTTCACCTTTCTGAAGCGTGACGTAATGGGGGGATGTTATCTCTTTTGTCAAAAATCACCTGTTTTTGCTTGAACATTAAATGCCTCCAAATGGTATTTAATTCACTTCCCGGGGTGAAGAAACACTTTTTGAGACCTCAGAGTGAGTAAATTGGCCATTTTCATGCACTTTTAACCATTTCACAAATCTTGTGTTTTGGGCCCCTGGAAGCATGAAAATCACTTTAAACATGCTAATTTTAGCTCTAAAACTGATGATCTACCTACAAATGTGATCTGACGTTCAAAAATAAAACATTTGAAAACGGACCATTTTTCACCTTTCTGCAGCATGACGTAATGGGGGGGTGTTATCTCTTTTGTCAAAAATCACCTGTTTTTGCTTGAACATTAAATGCCTCCAAATGGTATTTAATTCACTTCCCGGGCGCCTGGAAGCATGAAAATCACTTTAAACATGCTAATTTTAGCTCTAAAACTGATGATCTACCTACAAATGTGAACTGACGTTCAAAAATAAAACATTTGAAAACTGACCATTTTTCACCTTTCTGAAGCATAACGTAATGGGGGGGTGTTATCTCTTTTGTCAAAAATCACCTGTTTTTGCTTGAACATTAAATGCCTCCAAATGGTATTTAATTCACTTCCCGGGCCCCTGGAAGCATGAAAATCACTTTAAACATGCTAATTTTAGCTCTAAAACTGATCATCTACCTACAAATGTGAACTGACGTTCAAAAATAAAACATTTGAAAACGGACAATTTTTCACCTTTCTGAAGCATGACGTAATGGGGGGGTGTTATCTCTTTTGTCAAAAATCACCTGTTTTTGCTTGAACATTAAATGCCTCCAAATGGTATTTAGTTCACTTCCCGGGCCCCTGGAAGCATGAAAATCACTTTAAACATGCTTATTTTAGCTCTAAAACTGATGATCGACCTACAAATGTGAACTGACGTTCAAAAATAAAACATTTGAAAACGGACCATTTTTCACCTTTCTGAAGCATGACGTAATGGGGGGTGTTATCTCTTTTGTCAAAAATCACCTGTTTTTGCTTGAACATTAAATGCCTCCAAATGGTATTTAATTCACTTCCCGGGGTGAAGAAACACTTTTTGAGACCTCAGAGTGAGTAAATTGGCCATTTTCATGCACTTTTAACCATTCCACAAATCTTGTGTTTTGGGCCCCTGGACCATGAAAATCACTTTAAACATGCTAATTTTAGCTCTAAAACTGATGATCTACCTACAAATGTGAACTGACGTTAAAAAACTAAAACATTTGAAAACGGACCATTTTTCACCTTTCTGAAGCATGACGTAATGGGGGGGTGTTATCTCTTTTGTCAAAAATCACCTGTTTTTGCTTGAACATTAAATGCCTCCAAATGGTATTTAATTCACTTCCCGGGCCCCTGGAAGCATGAAAATCACTTTAAACATGCTAATTTTAGCTCTAAAACTGATGATCTACCTACAAATGTGAACTGACTTTCAAAAATAAAACATTTGAAAACGGACAATTTTTCACCTTTCTGAAGCATGACGTAATGGGGGGTGTTATCTCTTTTGTCAAAAATCACCTGTTTTTGCTTGAACATTAAATGCCTCCAAATGGTATTTAATTCACTTCCCGGGCCTCTGGAAGCATGAAAATCACTTTAAACATGCTAATGTTAGCTCTAAAACTGATGATCTACCTACAAATGGGAACTGACGTTCAAAAATAAAACATTTGAAAACGGACAATTTTTCACCTTTCTGAAGCATGACGTAATGGGGGGGTGTTATCCCTTTTGTCAAAAATCACCTGTTTTTGCTTGAACATTAAATGCCTCCAAATGGTATTTAATTCACTTCCCGGGCCCCTGGAAGCATGAAAATCACTTTAAACATGCTTATTTTACTCTAAAACTGATGATCTACCTACAAATGTGAACTGACGTTCAAAAATAAAACATTTGAAAACGGACCATTTTTCACCTTTCTGAAGCATGACGTAATGGGGGGGTGTTATCTCTTTTGTCAAAAATCACCTGTTTTTGCTTGAACATTAAATGCCTCCAAATGGTATCTAATTCACTTCCCGGGCCCCTGGAAGCATGAAAATCACTTTAAACATGCTAATTTTAGCTCTAAAACTGATGATCTACCTACAAATGTGAACTGACGTTCAAAAATAAAACATTTGAATACTGACCATTTTTCACCTTTCTGAAGCATGACGTAATGGGGGGGTGTTATCTCTTTTGTCAAAAATCACCTGTTTTTGCTTGAACATTAAATGCCTCCAAATGGTATTTAATTCACTTCCCGGGCCCCTGGAAGCATGAAAATCACTTTAAACATGCTAATTTTAGCTCTAAAACTGATGATCTACCTACAAATGTGAACTGACTTTCAAAAATAAAACATTTGAAAACGGACAATTTTTCACCTTTCTGAAGCATGACGTAATGGGGGGTGTTATCTCTTTTGTCAAAAATCACCTGTTTTTGCTTGAACATTAAATGCCTCCAAATGGTATTTAATTCACTTCCCGGGCCTCTGGAAGCATGAAAATCACTTTAAACATGCTAATGTTAGCTCTAAAACTGATGATCTACCTACAAATGGGAACTGACGTTCAAAAATAAAACATTTGAAAACGGACAATTTTTCACCTTTCTGAAGCATGACGTAATGGGGGGGTGTTATCCCTTTTGTCAAAAATCACCTGTTTTTGCTTGAACATTAAATGCCTCCAAATGGTATTTAATTCACTTCCCGGGCCCCTGGAAGCATGAAAATCACTTTAAACATGCTTATTTTACTCTAAAACTGATGATCTACCTACAAATGTGAACTGACGTTCAAAAATAAAACATTTGAAAACGGACCATTTTTCACCTTTCTGAAGCATGACGTAATGGGGGGGTGTTATCTCTTTTGTCAAAAATCACCTGTTTTTGCTTGAACATTAAATGCCTCCAAATGGTATCTAATTCACTTCCCGGGCCCCTGGAAGCATGAAAATCACTTTAAACATGCTAATTTTAGCTCTAAAACTGATGATCTACCTACAAATGTGAACTGACTTTCAAAAATAAAACATTTGAAAACGGACAATTTTTCACCTTTCTGAAGCATGACGTAATGGGGGGTGTTATCTCTTTTGTCAAAAATCACCTGTTTTTGCTTGAACATTAAATGCCTCCAAATGGTATTTAATTCACTTCCCGGGCCCCTGGAAGCATGAAAATCACTTTAAACATGCTAATTTTAGCTCTAAAACTGATGATCTACCTACAAATGTGAACTGACTTTCAAAAATAAAACATTTGAAAACGGACCATTTTTCACCTTTCTGAAGCATGACGTAATGGGGGGGTGTTATCTCTTTTGTCAAAAATCACCTGTTTTTGCTTGAATAATAAATGCCTCCAAATGGTATCTAATTCACTTCCCGGGCCCCTGGAAGCATGAAAATCACTTTAAACATGCTAATTTTAGCTCTAAAACTGATGATCTACCTACAAATGTGAACTGACGTTCAAAAATAAAACATTTGAAAACGGACCATTTTTCACCTTTCTGAAGCATGACGTAATGGGGGGGTGTTATCTCTTTTGTCAAAAATCACCTGTTTTTGCTTGAACATTAAATGCCTCCAAATGGTATCTAATTCACTTCCCGGGCCCCTGGAAGCATGAAAATCACTTTAAACATGCTAATTTTAGCTCTAAAACTGATGATCTACCTACAAATGTGAACTGACGTTAAAAAATAAAACATTTGAAAACGGACCATTTTTCACCTTTCTGAAGCATGACGTAATGGGGGGGTGTTATCTCTTTTGTCAAAAATCACCTGTTTTTGCTTGAACATTAAATGCCTCCAAATGGTATCTAATTCACTTCCCGGGCCCCTGGAAGCATGAAAATCACTTTAAACATGCTAATTTTAGCTCTAAAACTGATCATCTACCTACAAATGTGAACTGACGTTCAAAAATAAAACATTTGAATACTGACCATTTTTCACCTTTCTGAAGCATGACGTAATGGGGGGGTGTTATCTCTTTTGTCAAAAATCACCTGTTTTTGCTTGAACATTAAATGCCTCCAAATGGTATTTAATTCACTTCCCGGGCCCCTGGAAGCATGAAAATCACTTTAAACATGCTAATTTTAGCTCTAAAACTGATGATCTACCTACAAATGTGAACTGACTTTCAAAAATAAAACATTTGAAAACGGACAATTTTTCACCTTTCTGAAGCATGACGTAATGGGGGGGTGTTATCTCTTTTGTCAAAAATCACCTGTTTTTGCTTGAACATTAAATGCCTCCAAATGGTATTTAATTCACTTCCCGGGGTGAAGAAACACTTTTTGAGACCTCAGAGTGAGTAAATTGGCCATTTTCATGCTCTTTTAACCATTTCACAAATCTTGTGTTTTGGGCCCCTGGAAGCATGAAAATCACTTTAAACATGCTAATTTTAGCTCTAAAACTGATGATCTACCTACAAATGTGAACTGACGTTAAAAAATAAAACATTTAAAAACGGACCATTTTTCACCTTTCTGCAGCATGACGTAATGGGGGGGTGTTATCTCTTTTGTCAAAAATCACCTGTTTTTGCTTGAACATGAAATGCCTCCAAATGGTATTTAATTCACTTCCCGGGCCCCTGGAAGCATGAAAATCACTTTAAACATGCTTATTTTAGCTCTAAAACTGATGATCTACCTACAAATGTGAACTGACGTTCAAAAATAAAACATTTGAAAACTAACCATTTTTCACCTTTCTGAAGCATGACGTAATGGGGGGGGTGTTATCTCTTTTGTCAAAAATCACCTGTTTTTGCTTGAACATTAAATGCCTCCAAATGGTATTTAATTCACTTCCCGGGCCCCTGGAAGCATGAAAATCACTTTAAACATGCTAATTTTAGCTCTAAAACTGATGATCTACCTACAAATGTGAACTGACGTTCAAAAATAAAACATTTGAAAACGGACCATTTTTTACCTTTCTGAAGCATGACGTAATGGGGGGGTGTTATCCCTTTTGTCAAAAATCACCTGTTTTTGCTTGAACATTAAATGCCTCCAAATGGTATTTAATTCACTTCCCGGGCCCCTGGAAGCATGAAAATCACTTTAAACATGCTAATTTTAGCTCTAAAACTGATGATCTACCTACAAATGTGAACTGACGTTAAAAAATAAAACATTTGAAAACGGACCATTTTTCACCTTTCTGCAGCATGACGTAATGGGGGGGTGTTATCTCTTTTGTCAAAAATCACCTGTTTTTGCTTGAACATTAAATGCCTCCAAATGGTATTTAATTCACTTCCCGGGCCCCTGGAAGCATGAAAATCACTTTAAACATGCTAATTTTAGCTCTAAAACTGATGATCTACCTACAAATGTGAACTGACTTTCAAAAATAAAACATTTGAAAACGGACAATTTTTCACCTTTCTGAAGCATGACGTAATGGGGGGGTGTTATCTCTTTTGTCAAAAATCACCTGTTTTTGCTTGAACATTAAATGCCTCCAAATGGTATTTAATTCACTTCCCGGGCCCCTGGAAGCATGAAAATCACTTTAAACATGCTAATTTTAGCTCTAAAACTGATGATCTACCTACAAATGTGAACTGACGTTCAAAAATAAAACATTTGAAAACGGACCATTTTTCACCTTTCTGAAGCATGACGTAATGGGGGGGGGTGTTATCTCTTTTATCAAAAATCACCTGTTTTTGCTTGAACATTAAATGCCTCCAAATGGTATTTAATTCAATACCCGGGCCCCTGGAAGCATGAAAATCACTTTAAACATGCTAATTTTAGCTCTAAAACTGATGATCTACCTACAAATATGAACTGACTTTCAAAAATAAAACATTTGAAAACGGACAATTTTTCACCTTTCTGAAGCATGACGTAATGGGGGGGTGTTATCTCTTTTGTCAAAAATCACCTGTTTTTGCTTGAACATTAAATGCCTCCAAATGGTATTTAATTCACTTCCCGGGCCCCTGGAAGCATGAAAATCACTTTAAACATGCAAATTTTACCTCTAAAACTGATGATCTACCTACAAATGTGAACTGACGTTCAAAAATAAAACATTTGAAAACGGACCATTTTTCACCTTTCTGAAGCGTGACGTAATGGGGGGGGGTGTTATCTCTTTTGTCAAAAATCACCTGTTTTTGCTTGAACATTAAATGCCTCCAAATGGTATTTAATTCACTTCCCGGGGTGAAGAAACACTTTTTGAGACCTCAGAGTGAGTAAATTGGCCATTTTCATGCACTTTTAACCATTTCACAAATCTTGTGTTTTGGGCCCCTGGAAGCATGAAAATCACTTTAAACATGCTAATTTTAGCTCTAAAACTGATGATCTACCTACAAATGTGAACTGACGTTCAAAAATAAAACATTTGAAAACTGACCATTTTTCACCTTTCTGAAGCATGACGTAATGGGGGGGTGTTATCCCTTTTGTCAAAAATCACCTGTTTTTGCTTGAACATTAAATAGCTCCAAATGGTAGTTAATTCACTTCCCGGGCCCCTGAAAGCATGAAAATCACTTTAAACATGCTAATTTTAGCTCTAAAACTGATGATCTACCTACAAATGTGAACTGACGTTCAAAAATAAAACATTTGAAAACGGACCATTTTTCACCTTTCTGAAGCATGACGTAATGGGGGGGGTGTTATCTCTTTTATCAAAAATCACCTGTTTTTGCTTGAACATTAAATGCCTCCAAATGGTATTTAATTCAATACCCGGGCCCCTGGAAGCATGAAAATCACTTTAAACATGCTAATTTTAGCTCTAAAACTGATGATCTACCTACAAATATGAACTGACTTTCAAAAATAAAACATTTGAAAACGGACAATTTTTCACCTTTCTGAAGCATGACGTAATGGGGGGGTGTTATCTCTTTTGTCAAAAATCACCTGTTTTTGCTTGAACATTAAATGCCTCCAAATGGTATTTAATTCACTTCCCGGGCCCCTGGAAGCATGAAAATCACTTTAAACATGCAAATTTTACCTCTAAAACTGATGATCTACCTACAAATGTGAACTGACGTTCAAAAATAAAACATTTGAAAACGGACCATTTTTCACCTTTCTGAAGCGTGACGTAATGGGGGGGGTGTTATCTCTTTTGTCAAAAATCACCTGTTTTTGCTTGAACATTAAATGCCTCCAAATGGTATTTAATTCACTTCCCGGGGTGAAGAAACACTTTTTGAGACCTCAGAGTGAGTAAATTGGCCATTTTCATGCACTTTTAACCATTTCACAAATCTTGTGTTTTGGGCCCCTGGAAGCATGAAAATCACTTTAAACATGCTAATTTTAGCTCTAAAACTGATGATCTACCTACAAATGTGAACTGACGTTCAAAAATAAAACATTTGAAAACGGACCATTTTTCACCTTTCTGAAGCATGACGTAATGGGGGGGTGTTATCCCTTTTGTCAAAAATCACCTGTTTTTGCTTGAACATTAAATAGCTCCAAATGGTAGTTAATTCACTTCCCGGGCCCCTGGAAGCATGAAAATCACTTTAAACATGATAATTTTAGCTCTAAAACTGATGATCTACCTACAAATGTGAACTGACGTTAAAAAATAAAACATTTGAAAACGGATCATTTTTCACCTTTCTGCAGCATGACGTAATGGGGGGGTGTTATCTCTTTTGTCAAAAATCACCTGTTTTTGCTTGAACATTAAATGCCTCCAAATGGTATTTAATTCACTTCCCGGGCCCCTGGAAGCATGAAAATCACTTTAAACATGCTAATTTTAGCTCTAAAACTGATGATCTACCTACAAATGTGAACTGACTTTCAAAAATAAAACATTTGAAAACGGACAATTTTTCACCTTTCTGAAGCATGACGTAATGGGGGGGTGTTATCTCTTTTGTCAAAAATCACCTGTTTTTGCTTGAACATTAAATGCCTCCAAATGGTATTTAATTCACTTCCCGGGCCCCTGGAAGCATGAAAATCACTTTAAACATGCTAATTTTAGCTCTAAAACTGATGATCTACCTACAAATGTGAACTGACGTTCAAAAATAAAACATTTGAAAACGTACCATTTTTCACCTTTCTGAAGCATGACGTAATGGGGGGTGTTATCTCTTTTGTCAAAAATCACCTGTTTTTGCTTGAACATTAAATGCCTCCAAATGGTATTTAATTCACTTCCCGGGGTGAAGAAACACTTTTTGAGACCTCAGAGTGAGTAAATTGGCCATTTTCATGCACTTTTAACCATTTCACAAATCTTGAGTTTTGGGCCCCTGGAAGCATGAAAATCACTTTAAACATGCTAATTTTAGCTCTAAAACTGATGATCTACCTACAAATGTGAACTGACGTTCAAAAATAAAACATTTGAAAACGGACAATTTTTCACCTTTCTGAAGCATGACGTAATGGGGGGGTGTTATCCCTTTTGTCAAAAATCACCTGTTTTTGCTTGAACATTAAATGCCTCCAAATGGTATTTAATTCACTTCCCGGGCCCCTGGAAGCATGAAAATCACTTTAAACATGCTTATTTTAGCTCTAAAACTGATGATCTACCTACAAATGTGAACTGACGTTCAAAAATAAAACATTTGAAAACGGACCATTTTTCACCTTTCTGAAGCTTGACGTAATGGGGGGTGTTATCTCTTTTGTCAAAAATCACCTGTTTTTGCTTGAACATTAAATGCCTCCAAATGGTATTTAATTCACTTCCCGGGGTGAAGAAACACTTTTTGAGACCTCAGAGTGAGTAAATTGGCCATTTTCATGCACTTTTAACCATTCCACAAATCTTGTGTTTTAGGCCCCTGGAAGCATGAAAATCACTTTAAACATGCTAATTTTAGCTCTAAAACTGATGATCTACCTACAAATGTGAACTGACTTTCAAAAATAAAACATTTGAAAACGGACAATTTTTCACCTTTCTGAAGCATGACGTAATGGGGGGTGTTATCTCTTTTGTCAAAAATCACCTGTTTTTGCTTGAACATTAAATGCCTCCAAATGGTATTTAATTCACTTCCCGGGCCCCTGGAAGCATGAAAATCACTTTAAACATGCTAATTTTAGCTCTAAAACTGATGATCTACCTACAAATGTGAACTGACTTTCAAAAATAAAACATTTGAAAACGGACCATTTTTCACCTTTCTGAAGCATGACGTAATGGGGGGGTGTTATCTCTTTTGTCAAAAATCACCTGTTTTTGCTTGAATAATAAATGCCTCCAAATGGTATCTAATTCACTTCCCGGGCCCCTGGAAGCATGAAAATCACTTTAAACATGCTAATTTTAGCTCTAAAACTGATGATCTACCTACAAATGTGAACTGACGTTCAAAAATAAAACATTTGAAAACTGACCATTTTTCACCTTTCTGAAGCATGACGTAATGGGGGGGTGTTATCTCTTTTGTCAAAAATCACCTGTTTTTGCTTGAACATTAAATACCTCCAAATGGTATTTAATTCACTTCCCGGGCCCCTGGAAGCATGAAAATCACTTTAAACATGCTAATTTTAGCTCTAAAACTGATGATCTACCTACAAATGTGAACTGACTTTCAAAAATAAAACATTTGAAAACGGACAATTTTTCACCTTTCTGAAGCATGACGTAATGGGGGGGTGTTATCCCTTTTGTCAAAAATCACCTGTTTTTGCTTGAACATTAAATGCCTCCAAATGGTATTTAATTCACTTCCCGGGCCCCTGGAAGCATGAAAATCACTTTAAACATGCTTATTTTACTCTAAAACTGATGATCTACCTACAAATGTGAACTGACGTTCAAAAATAAAACATTTGAAAACGGACCATTTTTCACCTTTCTGAAGCATGACGTAATGGGGGGGTGTTATCTCTTTTGTCAAAAATCACCTGTTTTTGCTTGAACAGTAAATGCCTCCAAATGGTATTTAATTCACTTCCCGGGGTGAAGAAACACTTTTTGAGACCTCAGAGTGAGTAAATTGGCCATTTTCATGCACTTTTAACCATTCCACAAATCTTGTGTTTTGGGCCCCTGGAAGCATGAAAATCACTTTAAACATGCTAATTTTAGCTCTAAAACTGATGATCTACCTACAAATGTGAACTGACTTTCAAAAATAAAACATTTGAAAACGGACAATTTTTCACCTTTCTGAAGCATGACGTAATGGGGGGGTGTTATCTCTTTTGTCAAAAATCACCTGTTTTTGCTTGAACATTAAATGCCTCCAAATGGTATTTAATTCACTTCCCGGGCCCCTGGAAGCATGAAAATCACTTTAAACATGCTAATTTTAGCTCTAAAACTGACGATCTACCTACAAATGTGAACTGACGTTAAAAAACTAAAACATTTGAAAACGGACCATTTTTCACCTTTCTGAAGCATGACGTAATGGGGGGATGTTATCTCTTTTGTCAAAAATCACCTGTTTTTGCTTGAACATTAAATGCCTCCAAATGGTATCTAATTCACTTCCCGGGCCCCTGGAAGCATGAAAATCACTTTAAACATGCTAATTTTAGCTCTAAAACTGATGATCTACCTACAAATGTGAACTGACGTTCAAAAATAAAACATTTGAAAACTGACCATTTTTCACCTTTCTGAAGCATGACGTAATGGGGGGGTGTTATCTCTTTTGTCAAAAATCACCTGTTTTTGCTTGAACATTAAATGCCTCCAAATGGTATTTAATTCACTTCCCGGGCCCCTGGAAGCATGAAAATCACTTTAAACATGCTAATTTTAGCTCTAAAACTGATGATCTACCCACAAATGTGAACTGACTTTCAAAAATAAAACATTTGAAAACGGAAAAATGTTCACCTTTCTGAAGCATGACGTAATGGGGGGGGTGTTATCTCTTTTGTCAAAAATCACCTGTTTTTGCTTGAACATTAAATGCCTCCAAATGGTATTTAATTCACTTCCCGGGCCCCTGGAAGCATGAAAATCACTTTAAACATGCTAATTTTAGCTCTAAAACTGATGATCTACCTACAAATGTGAACTGACGTTCAAAAATAAAACATTTGAAAACGTACCATTTTTCACCTTTCTGAAGCATGACGTAATGGGGGGGTGTTATCTCTTTTGTCAAAAATCACCTGTTTTTGCTTGAACATTAAATGCCTCCAAATGGTATTTAATTCACTTCCCGGGGTGAAGAAACACTTTATGAGACCTCAGAGTGAGTAAATTGGCCATTTTCATGCACTTTTAACCATTTCACAAATCTTGTGTTTTGGGCCCCTGGAAGCATGAAAATCACTTTAAACATGCTAATTTTAGCTCTAAAACTGATGATCTACCTACAAATGTGAACTGACGTTAAAAAATAAAACATTTGAAAACGGACCATTTTTCACCTTTCTGCAGCATGACGTAATGGGGGGGTGTTATCTCTTTTCTCAAAAATCACCTGTTTTTGCTTGAACATTAAATGCCTCCAAATGGTATTTAATTCACTTCCCGGGCCCCTGGAAGCATGAAAATCACTTTAAACATGCTTATTTTAGCTCTAAAACTGATGATCTACCTACAAATGTGAACTGACGTTCAAAAATAAAACATTTGAAAACTGACCATTTTTCACCTTTCTGAAGCATGACGTAATGGGGGGGTGTTATCTCTTTTGTCAAAAATCACCTGTTTTTGTTTGAACATTAAATGCCTCCAAATGGTATTTAATTCACTTCCCGGGCCCCTGGAAGCATGAAAATCACTTTAAACATGCTTATTTTAGCTCTAAAACTGATGATCTACCTACAAATGTGAACTGACGTTCAAAAATAAAACATTTGAAAACGGACCATTTTATCACCTGTTTTTGCTTGAACATTAAATGCCTCCAAATGGTATTTAATTCACTTCCCGGGGTGAAGAAACACTTTTTGAGACCTCAGAGTGAGTAAATTGGCCATTTTCATGCACTTTTAACCATTCCACAAATCTTGTGTTTTGGGCCCCTGGAAGCATGAAAATCACTTTAAACATGCTAATTTTAGCTCTAAAACTGATGATCTACCTACAAATGTGAACTGACTTTCAAAAATAAAACATTTGAAAACGGACAATTTTTCACCTTTCTGAAGCATGACGTAATGGGGGGGTGTTATCTCTTTTGTCAAAAATCACCTGTTTTTGTTTGAACATTAAATGCCTCCAAATGGTATTTAATTCACTTCCCGGGCCCCTGGAAGCATGAAAATCACTTTAAACATGCTTATTTTAGCTCTAAAACTGATGATCTACCTACAAATGTGAACTGACGTTCAAAAATAAAACATTTGAAAACTGACAATTTTTCACCTTTCTGAAGCATGACGTAATGGGGGGGTGTTATCTCTTTTGTCAAAAATCACCTGTTTTTGCTTGAACATTAAATGCCTCCAAATGGTATTTAATTCACTTCCCGGGCCCCTGGAAGCATGAAAATCACTTTAAACATGCTAATTTTAGCTCTAAAACTGATGATCTACCTACAAATGTGAACTGACGTTCAAAAATAAAACATTTGAAAACGGACCATTTTCCACCTTTCTGAAGCATGACGTAATGGGGGGGTGTTATCCCTTTTGTCAAAAATCACCTGTTTTTGCTTGAACATTAAATGCCTCCAAATGGTATTTAATTCACTTCCCGGGCCCCTGGAAGCATGAAAATCACTTTAAACATGCTTATTTTAGCTCTAAAACTGATGATCTACCTACAAATGTGAACTGACGTTCAAAAATAAAACATTTGAAAACGGACCATTTTTCACCTTTCTGAAGCATGACGTAATGGGGGGGTGTTATCCCTTTTGTCAAAAATCACCTGTTTTTGCTTGAACATTAAATGCCTCCAAATGGTATTTAATTCACTTCCCGGGCCCCTGGAAGCATGAAAATCACTTTAAACATGCTTATTTTAGCTCTAAAACTGATGATCTACCTACAAATGTGAACTGACGTTCAAAAATAAAACATTTGAAAACGGACCATTTTATCACCTGTTTTTGCTTGAACATTAAATGCCTCCAAATGGTATTTAATTCACTTCCCGGGGTGAAGAAACACTTTTTGAGACCTCAGAGTGAGTAAATTGGCCATTTTCATGCACTTTTAACCATTCCACAAATCTTGTGTTTTGGGCCCCTGGAAGCATGAAAATCACTTTAAACATGCTAATTTTAGCTCTAAAACTGATGATCTACCTACAAATGTGAACTGACTTTCAAAAATAAAACATTTGAAAACGGACAATTTTTCACCTTTCTGAAGCATGACGTAATGGGGGGGTGTTATCTCTTTTGTCAAAAATCACCTGTTTTTGTTTGAACATTAAATGCCTCCAAATGGTATTTAATTCACTTCCCGGGCCCCTGGAAGCATGAAAATCACTTTAAACATGCTAATTTTAGCTCTAAAACTGATGATCTACCTACAAATGTGATCTGACGTTCAAAAATAAAACATTTGAAAACGGACCATTTTTCACCTTTCTGAAGCATGACGTAATGGGGGGTGTTATCTCTTTTGTCAAAAATCACCTGTTTTTGCTTGAACATTAAATGCCTCCAAATGGTATTTAATTCACTTCCCGGGGTGAAGAAACACTTTTTGAGACCTCAGAGTGAGTAAATTGGCCATTTTCATGCACTTTTAACCATTTCACAAATCTTGTGTTTTGGGCCCCTGGAAGCATGAAAATCACTTTAAACATGCTAATTTTAGCTCTAAAACTGATGATCTACCTACAAATGTGAACTGACGTTCAAAAATAAAACATTTGAAAACGGACCATTTTCCACCTTTCTGAAGCATGACGTAATGGGGGGGGTGTTATCCCTTTTGTCAAAAATCACCTGTTTTTGCTTGAACATTAAATGCCTCCAAATGGTATTTAATTCACTTCCCGGGCCCCTGGAAGCATGAAAATCACTTTAAACATGCTTATTTTAGCTCTAAAACTGATGATCTACCTACAAATGTGAACTGACGTTCAAAAATAAAACATTTGAAAACGGACCATTTTTCACCTTTCTGAAGCATGACGTAATGGGGGGGTGTTATCCCTTTTGTCAAAAATCACCTGTTTTTGCTTGAACATTAAATGCCTCCAAATGGTATTTAATTCACTTCCCGGGCCCCTGGAAGCATGAAAATCACTTTAAACATGCTTATTTTAGCTCTAAAACTGATGATCTACCTACAAATGTGAACTGACGTTCAAAAATAAAACATTTGAAAACGGACCATTTTATCACCTGTTTTTGCTTGAACATTAAATGCCTCCAAATGGTATTTAATTCACTTCCCGGGGTGAAGAAACACTTTTTGAGACCTCAGAGTGAGTAAATTGGCCATTTTCATGCACTTTTAACCATTCCACAAATCTTGTGTTTTGGGCCCCTGGAAGCATGAAAATCACTTTAAACATGCTAATTTTAGCTCTAAAACTGATGATCTACCTACAAATGTGAACTGACTTTCAAAAATAAAACATTTGAAAACGGACAATTTTTCACCTTTCTGAAGCATGACGTAATGGGGGGGTGTTATCTCTTTTGTCAAAAATCACCTGTTTTTGTTTGAACATTAAATGCCTCCAAATGGTATTTAATTCACTTCCCGGGCCCCTGGAAGCATGAAAATCACTTTAAACATGCTAATTTTAGCTCTAAAACTGATGATCTACCTACAAATGTGATCTGACGTTCAAAAATAAAACATTTGAAAACGGACCATTTTTCACCTTTCTGAAGCATGACGTAATGGGGGGTGTTATCTCTTTTGTCAAAAATCACCTGTTTTTGCTTGAACATTAAATGCCTCCAAATGGTATTTAATTCACTTCCCGGGGTGAAGAAACACTTTTTGAGACCTCAGAGTGAGTAAATTGGCCATTTTCATGCACTTTTAACCATTTCACAAATCTTGTGTTTTGGGCCCCTGGAAGCATGAAAATCACTTTAAACATGCTAATTTTAGCTCTAAAACTGATGATCTACCTACAAATGTGAACTGACGTTAAAAAATAAAACATTTGAAAACTGACCATTTTTCACCTTTCTGCAGCATGACGTAATTAGGGGGTGTTATCTCTTTTGTCAAAAATCACCTGTTTTTGCTTGAACATTAAATGCCTCCAAATGGTATTTAATTCACTTCCCGGGCCCCTGGAAGCATGAAAATCACTTTCAACATGCTAATTTTAGCTCTAAAACTGATGATCTACCTACAAATGTGAACTGACGTTCAAAAATAAAACATTTGAAAACGGACCATTTTTCACCTTTCTGAAGCATGACGTAATGGGGGGGTGTTATCTCTTTTGTCAAAAATCACCTGTTTTTGCTTGAACATTAAATGCCTCCAAATGGTATTTAATTCACTTCCCGGGGTGAAGAAACACTTTTTGAGACCTCAGAGTGAATAAATTGGCCATTTTCATGCACTTTTAACCATTCCACAAATCTTGTGTTTTGGGCCCCTGGAAGCATGAAAATCACTTTAAACATGCTAATTTTAGCTCTAAAACTGATGATCTACCTACAAATGTGAACTGACGTTAAAAAATAAAACATTTGAAAACGCACCATTTTTCACCTTTCTGCAGCATGACGTAATGGGGGGGTGTTATCTCTTTTGTCAAAAATCACGTGTTTTTCCTTGAACATTAAATGCCTCCAGATGGTATTTAATTCACTTCCCGGGGTGAAGAAACACTTTTTGAGACCTCAGAGTGAGTAAATTGGCCATTTTCATGCACTTTTAACCATTCCACAAATCTTGTGTTTTGGGCCCCTGGAAGCATGAAAATCACTTTAAACATGCTAATTTTAGCTCTAAAACTGATGATCTACCTACAAATGTGAACTGACTTTCAAAAATAAAACATTTGAAAACGGACCATTTTTCACCTTTCTGAAGCATGACGTAATGGGGAGGTGTTATCTCTTTTGTCAAAAATCACCTGTTTTTGCTTGAACATTAAATGCCTCCAAATGGTATCTAATTCACTTCCCGGGCCCCTGGAAGCATGAAAATCACTTTAAACATGCTAATTTTAGCTCCAAAACTGATGATCTACCTACAAATGTGAACTGACGTTAAAAAATAAAACATTTGAAAACGGACCATTTTTCACCTTTCTGCAGCATGACGTAATGGGGGGGTGTTATCTCTTTTGTCAAAAATCACCTGTTTTTGCTTGAACATTAAATGCCTCCAAATGGTATTTAATTCACTTCCCGGGCCCCTGGAAGCATGAAAATCACTTTAAACATGCTAATTTTAGCTCTAAAACTGATGATCTACCTACAAATGTGAACTGACTTTCAAAAATAAAACATTTGAAAACGGACAATTTTTCACCTTTCTGAAGCATGACGTAATGGGGGGGTGTTATCTCTTTTGTCAAAAATCACCTGTTTTTGCTTGAACATTAAATGCCTCCAAATGGTATTTAATTCACTTCCCGGGCCCCTGGAAGCATGAAAATCACTTTAAACATGCTCATTTTAGCTCTAAAACTGATGATCTACCTACAAATGTGAACTGACTTTCAAAAATAAAACATTTGAAAACGGACCATTTTTCACCTTTCTGAAGCATGACGTAATGGGGGGGTGTTATCTCTTTTGTCAAAAATCACCTGTTTTTGCTTGAACATTAAATGCCTCCAAATGGTATTTAATTCACTACCCGGGCCCCTGGAAGCATGAAAATCACTTTAAACATGCTAATTTTAGCTCTAAAACTGATGATCTACCTACAAATATGACTGACTTTCAAAAATAAAACATTTGAAAACGGACAATTTTTCACCTTTCTGAAGCATGACGTAATGGGGGGGTGTTATCTCTTTTGTCAAAAATCACCTGTTTTTGCTTGAACATTAAATGCCTCCAAATGGTATTTAATTCACTTCCCGGGCCCCTGGAAGCATGAAAATCACTTTAAACATGCAAATTTTAGCTCTAAAACTGATGATCTACCTACATATGTGAACTGACGTTCAAAAATAAAACATTTGAAAACGGACCATTTTTCACCTTTCTGAAGCGTGACGTAATGGGGGGGTGTTATCTCTTTTGTCAAAAATCACCTGTTTTTGCTTGAACATTAAATGCCTCCAAATGGTATTTAATTCACTTCCCGGGGTGAAGAAACACTTTTTGAGACCTCAGAGTGAGTAAATTGGCCATTTTCATGCACTTTTAACCATTCCACAAATCTTGTGTTTTGGGCCCCTGGAAGCATGAAAATCACTTTAAACATGCTAATTTTAGCTCTAAAACTGATGATCTACCTACAAATGTGAACTGCCTTTCAAAAATAAAACATTTGAAAACGGACCATTTTTCACCTTTCTGAAGCATGACGTAATGGGGGGGTGTTATCTCTTTTGTCAAAAATCACCTGTTTTTGCTTGAACATTAAATGCCTCCAAATGGTATCTAATTCACTTCCCGGGCCCCTGGAAGCATGAAAATCACTTTAAACATGCTAATTTTAGCTCCAAAACTGATGATCTACCTACAAATGTGAACTGACGTTAAAAAATAAAACATTTGAAAACGGACCATTTTTCACCTTTCTGCAGCATGACGTAATGGGGGGGTGTTATCTCTTTTGTCAAAAATCACCTGTTTTTGCTTGAACATTAAATGCCTCCAAATGGTATTTAATTCACTTCCCGGGCCCCTGGAAGCATGAAAATCACTTTAAACATGCTAATTTTAGCTCTAAAACTGATGATCTACCTACAAATGTGAACTGACGTTAAAAAACTAAAACATTTGAAAACGGACCATTTTTCACCTTTCTGAAGCATGACGTAATGGGGGGATGTTATCTCTTTTGTCAAAAATCACCTGTTTTTGCTTGAACATTAAATGCCTCCAAATGGTATCTAATTCACTTCCCGGGCCCCTGGAAGCATGAAAATCACTTTAAACATGCTAATTTTAGCTCTAAAACTGATGATCTACCTACAAATGTGAACTGACGTTCAAAAATAAAACATTTGAAAACTGACCATTTTTCACCTTTCTGAAGCATGACGTAATGGGGGGGTGTTATCTCTTTTGTCAAAAATCACCTGTTTTTGCTTGAACATTAAATGCCTCCAAATGGTATTTAATTCACTTCCCGGGCCCCTGGAAGCATGAAAATCACTTTAAACATGCTAATTTTAGCTCTAAAACTGATGATCTACCCACAAATGTGAACTGACTTTCAAAAATAAAACATTTGAAAACGGAAAAATGTTCACCTTTCTGAAGCATGACGTAATGGGGGGGGTGTTATCTCTTTTGTCAAAAATCACCTGTTTTTGCTTGAACATTAAATGCCTCCAAATGGTATTTAATTCACTTCCCGGGCCCCTGGAAGCATGAAAATCACTTTAAACATGCTAATTTTAGCTCTAAAACTGATTATCTACCTACAAATGTGAACTGACGTTCAAAAATAAAACATTTGAAAACGTACCATTTTTCACCTTTCTGAAGCATGACGTAATGGGGGGGTGTTATCTCTTTTGTCAAAAATCACCTGTTTTTGCTTGAACATTAAATGCCTCCAAATGGTATTTAATTCACTTCCCGGGGTGAAGAAACACTTTTTGAGACCTCAGAGTGAGTAAATTGGCCATTTTCATGCACTTTTAACCATTTCACAAATCTTGTGTTTTGGGCCCCTGGAAGCATGAAAATCACTTTAAACATGCTAATTTTAGCTCTAAAACTGATGATCTACCTACAAATGTGAACTGACGTTAAAAAATAAAACATTTGAAAACGGACCATTTTTCACCTTTCTGCAGCATGACGTAATGGGGGGGTGTTATCTCTTTTGTCAAAAATCACCTGTTTTTGCTTGAACATTAAATGCCTCCAAATGGTATTTAATTCACTTCCCGGGCCCCTGGAAGCATGAAAATCACTTTAAACATGCTTATTTTAGCTCTAAAACTGATGATCTACCTACAAATGTGAACTGACGTTCAAAAATAAAACATTTGAAAACTGACCATTTTTCACCTTTCTGAAGCATGACGTAATGGGGGGGTGTTATCTCTTTTGTCAAAAATCACCTGTTTTTGTTTGAACATTAAATGCCTCCAAATGGTATTTAATTCACTTCCCGGGCCCCTGGAAGCATGAAAATCACTTTAAACATGCTTATTTTAGCTCTAAAACTGATGATCTACCTACAAATGTGAACTGACGTTCAAAAATAAAACATTTGAAAACGGACCATTTTATCACCTGTTTTTGCTTGAACATTAAATGCCTCCAAATGGTATTTAATTCACTTCCCGGGGTGAAGAAACACTTTTTGAGACCTCAGAGTGAGTAAATTGGCCATTTTCATGCACTTTTAACCATTCCACAAATCTTGTGTTTTGGGCCCCTGGAAGCATGAACATCACTTTAAACATGCTAATTTTAGCTCTAAAACTGATGATCTACCTACAAATGTGAACTGACTTTCAAAAATAAAACATTTGAAAACGGACAATTTTTCACCTTTCTGAAGCATGACGTAATGGGGGGGTGTTATCTCTTTTGTCAAAAATCACCTGTTTTTGTTTGAACATTAAATGCCTCCAAATGGTATTTAATTCACTTCCCGGGCCCCTGGAAGCATGAAAATCACTTTAAACATGCTTATTTTAGCTCTAAAACTGATGATCTACCTACAAATGTGAACTGACGTTCAAAAATAAAACATTTGAAAACTGACCATTTTTCCCCTTTCTGAAGCATGACGTAATGGGGGGGTGTTATCTCTTTTGTCAAAAATCACCTGTTTTTGCTTGAACATTAAATGCCTCCAAATGGTATTTAATTCACTTCCGGGCCCCTGGAAGCATGAAAATCACTTTAAACATGCTAATTTTAGCTCTAAAACTGATGATCTACCTACAAATGTGAACTGACGTTCAAAAATAAAACATTTGAAAACGGACCATTTTCCACCTTTCTGAAGCATGACGTAATGGGGGGTGTTATCTCTTTTGTCAAAAATCACCTGTTTTTGTTTGAACATTAAATGCCTCCAAATGGTATTTAATTCACTTCCCGGGCCCCTGGAAGCATGAAAATCACTTTAAACATGCTTATTTTAGCTCTAAAACTGATGATCTACCTACAAATGTGAACTGACGTTCAAAAATAAAACATTTGAAAACGGACCATTTTTCACCTTTCTGAAGCATGACGTAATGGGGGGGTGTTATCCCTTTTGTCAAAAATCACCTGTTTTTGCTTGAACATTAAATGCCTCCAAATGGTATTTAATTCACTTCCCGGGCCCCTGGAAGCATGAAAATCACTTTAAACATGCTTATTTTAGCTCTAAAACTGATGATCTACCTACAAATGTGAACTGACGTTCAAAAATAAAACATTTGAAAACGGACCATTTTATCACCTGTTTTTGCTTGAACATTAAATGCCTCCAAATGGTATTTAATTCACTTCCCGGGGTGAAGAAACACTTTTTGAGACCTCAGAGTGAGTAAATTGGCCATTTTCATGCACTTTTAACCATTCCACAAATCTTGTGTTTTGGGCCCCTGGAAGCATGAAAATCACTTTAAACATGCTAATTTTAGCTCTAAAACTGATGATCTACCTACAAATGTGAACTGACTTTCAAAAATAAAACATTTGAAAACGGACAATTTTTCACCTTTCTGAAGCATGACGTAATGGGGGGGTGTTATCTCTTTTGTCAAAAATCACCTGTTTTTGTTTGAACATTAAATGCCTCCAAATGGTATTTAATTCACTTCCCGGGCCCCTGGAAGCATGAAAATCACTTTAAACATGCTAATTTTAGCTCTAAAACTGATGATCTACCTACAAATGTGATCTGACGTTCAAAAATAAAACATTTGAAAACGGACCATTTTTCACCTTTCTGAAGCATGACGTAATGGGGGGTGTTATCTCTTTTGTCAAAAATCACCTGTTTTTGCTTGAACATTAAATGCCTCCAAATGGTATTTAATTCACTTCCCGGGGTGAAGAAACACTTTTTGAGACCTCAGAGTGAGTAAATTGGCCATTTTCATGCACTTTTAACCATTTCACAAATCTTGTGTTTTGGGCCCCTGGAAGCATGAAAATCACTTTAAACATGCTAATTTTAGCTCTAAAACTGATGATCTACCTACAAATGTGAACTGACGTTCAAAAATAAAACATTTGAAAACGGACCATTTTCCACCTTTCTGAAGCATGACGTAATGGGGGGGTGTTATCCCTTTTGTCAAAAATCACCTGTTTTTGCTTGAACATTAAATGCCTCCAAATGGTATTTAATTCACTTCCCGGGCCCCTGGAAGCATGAAAATCACTTTAAACATGCTTATTTTAGCTCTAAAACTGATGATCTACCTACAAATGTGAACTGACGTTCAAAAATAAAACATTTGAAAACGGACCATTTTTCACCTTTCTGAAGCATGACGTAATGGGGGGGTGTTATCCCTTTTGTCAAAAATCACCTGTTTTTGCTTGAACATTAAATGCCTCCAAATGGTATTTAATTCACTTCCGGGCCCCTGGAAGCATGAAAATCACTTTAAACATGCTTATTTTAGCTCTAAAACTGATGATCTACCTACAAATGTGAACTGACGTTCAAAAATAAAACATTTGAAAACGGACCATTTTATCACCTGTTTTTGCTTGAACATTAAATGCCTCCAAATGGTATTTAATTCACTTCCCGGGGTGAAGAAACACTTTTTGAGACCTCAGAGTGAGTAAATTGGCCATTTTCATGCACTTTTAACCATTCCACAAATCTTGTGTTTTGGGCCCCTGGAAGCATGAAAATCACTTTAAACATGCTAATTTTAGCTCTAAAACTGATGATCTACCTACAAATGTGAACTGACTTTCAAAAATAAAACATTTGAAAACGGACAATTTTTCACCTTTCTGAAGCATGACGTAATGGGGGGGTGTTATCTCTTTTGTCAAAAACCACCTGTTTTTGTTTGAACATTAAATGCCTCCAAATGGTATTTAATTCACTTCCCGGGCCCCTGGAAGCATGAAAATCACTTTAAACATGCTAATTTTAGCTCTAAAACTGATGATCTACCTACAAATGTGATCTGACGTTCAAAAATAAAACATTTGAAAACGGACCATTTTTCACCTTTCTGAAGCATGACGTAATGGGGGGTGTTATCTCTTTTGTCAAAAATCACCTGTTTTTGCTTGAACATTAAATGCCTCCAAATGGTATTTAATTCACTTCCCGGGGTGAAGAAACACTTTTTGAGACCTCAGAGTGAGTAAATTGGCCATTTTCATGCACTTTTAACCATTTCACAAATCTTGTGTTTTGGGCCCCTGGAAGCATGAAAATCACTTTAAACATGCTAATTTTAGCTCTAAAACTGATGATCTACCTACAAATGTGAACTGACGTTAAAAAATAAAACATTTGAAAACTGACCATTTTTCACCTTTCTGCAGCATGACGTAATTAGGGGGTGTTATCTCTTTTGTCAAAAATCACCTGTTTTTGCTTGAACATTAAATGCCTCCAAATGGTATTTAATTCACTTCCCGGGCCCCTGGAAGCATGAAAATCACTTTCAACATGCTAATTTTAGCTCTAAAACTGATGATCTACCTACAAATGTGAACTGACGTTCAAAAATAAAACATTTGAAAACGGACCATTTTTCACCTTTCTGAAGCATGACGTAATGGGGGGGGTGTTATCTCTTTTGTCAAAAATCACCTGTTTTTGCTTGAACATTAAATGCCTCCAAATGGTATTTAATTCACTTCCCGGGGTGAAGAAACACTTTTTGAGACCTCAGAGTGAATAAATTGGCCATTTTCATGCACTTTTAACCATTCCACAAATCTTGTGTTTTGGGCCCCTGGAAGCATGAAAATCACTTTAAACATGCTAATTTTAGCTCTAAAACTGATGATCTACCTACAAATGTGAACTGACGTTAAAAAATAAAACATTTGAAAACGCACCATTTTTCACCTTTCTGCAGCATGACGTAATGGGGGGGTGTTATCTCTTTTGTCAAAAATCACGTGTTTTTGCTTGAACATTAAATGCCTCCAGATGGTATTTAATTCACTTCCCGGGGTGAAGAAACACTTTTTGAGACCTCAGAGTGAGTAAATTGGCCATTTTCATGCACTTTTAACCATTCCACAAATCTTGTGTTTTGGGCCCCTGGAAGCATGAAAATCACTTTAAACATGCTAATTTTAGCTCTAAAACTGATGATCTACCTACAAATGTGAACTGACTTTCAAAAATAAAACATTTGAAAACGGACCATTTTTCACCTTTCTGAAGCATGACGTAATGGGGGGGTGTTATCTCTTTTGTCAAAAATCACCTGTTTTTGCTTGAACATTAAATGCCTCCAAATGGTATCTAATTCACTTCCCGGGCCCCTGGAAGCATGAAAATCACTTTAAACATGCTAATTTTAGCTCCAAAACTGATGATCTACCTACAAATGTGAACTGACGTTAAAAAATAAAACATTTGAAAACGGACCATTTTTCACCTTTCTGCAGCATGACGTAATGGGGGGGTGTTATCTCTTTTGTCAAAAATCACCTGTTTTTGCTTGAACATTAAATGCCTCCAAATGGTATTTAATTCACTTCCCGGGCCCCTGGAAGCATGAAAATCACTTTAAACATGCTAATTTTAGCTCTAAAACTGATGATCTACCTACAAATGTGAACTGACTTTCAAAAATAAAACATTTGAAAACGGACAATTTTTCACCTTTCTGAAGCATGACGTAATGGGGGGGTGTTATCTCTTTTGTCAAAAATCACCTGTTTTTGCTTGAACATTAAATGCCTCCAAATGGTATTTAATTCACTTCCCGGGCCCCTGGAAGCATGAAAATCACTTTAAACATGCTAATTTTAGCTCTAAAACTGATGATCTACCTACAAATGTGAACTGACTTTCAAAAATAAAACATTTGAAAACGGACCATTTTTCACCTTTCTGAAGCATGACGTAATGGGGGGGTGTTATCTCTTTTGTCAAAAATCACCTGTTTTTGCTTGAACATTAAATGCCTCCAAATGGTATTTAATTCACTACCCGGGCCCCTGGAAGCATGAAAATCACTTTAAACATGCTAATTTTAGCTCTAAAACTGATGATCTACCTACAAATATGACTGACTTTCAAAAATAAAACATTTGAAAACGGACAATTTTTCACCTTTCTGAAGCATGACGTAATGGGGGGGTGTTATCTCTTTTGTCAAAAATCACCTGTTTTTGCTTGAACATTAAATGCCTCCAAATGGTATTTAATTCACTTCCCGGGCCCCTGGAAGCATGAAAATCACTTTAAACATGCAAATTTTAGCTCTAAAACTGATGATCTACCTACATATGTGAACTGACGTTCAAAAATAAAACATTTGAAAACGGACCATTTTTCACCTTTCTGAAGCGTGACGTAATGGGGGGGGTGTTATCTCTTTTGTCAAAAATCACCTGTTTTTGCTTGAACATTAAATGCCTCCAAATGGTATTTAATTCACTTCCCGGGGTGAAGAAACACTTTTTGAGACCTCAGAGTGAGTAAATTGGCCATTTTCATGCACTTTTAACCATTCCACAAATCTTGTGTTTTGGGCCCCTGGAAGCATGAAAATCACTTTAAACATGCTAATTTTAGCTCTAAAACTGATGATCTACCTACAAATGTGAACTGACTTTCAAAAATAAAACATTTGAAAACGGACCATTTTTCACCTTTCTGAAGCATGACGTAATGGGGGGGTGTTATCTCTTTTGTCAAAAATCACCTGTTTTTGCTTGAACATTAAATGCCTCCAAATGGTATCTAATTCACTTCCCGGGCCCCTGGAAGCATGAAAATCACTTTAAACATGCTAATTTTAGCTCCAAAACTGATGATCTACCTACAAATGTGAACTGACGTTAAAAAATAAAACATTTGAAAACGGACCATTTTTCACCTTTCTGCAGCATGACGTAATGGGGGGGTGTTATCTCTTTTGTCAAAAATCACCTGTTTTTGCTTGAACATTAAATGCCTCCAAATGGTATTTAATTCACTTCCCGGGCCCCTGGAAGCATGAAAATCACTTTAAACATGCTAATTTTAGCTCTAAAACTGATGATCTACCTACAAATGTGAACTGACTTTCAAAAATAAAACATTTGAAAACGGACAATTTTTCACCTTTCTGAAGCATGACGTAATGGGGGGGTGTTATCTCTTTTGTCAAAAATCACCTGTTTTTGCTTGAACATTAAATGCCTCCAAATGGTATTTAATTCACTTCCCGGGCCCCTGGAAGCATGAAAATCACTTTAAACATGCTAATTTTAGCTCTAAAACTGATGATCTACCTACAAATGTGAACTGACGTTCAAAAATAAAACATTTGAAAACGGACAATTTTTCACCTTTCTGAAGCATGACGTAATGGGGGGGTGTTATCTCTTTTGTCAAAAATCACCTGTTTTTGCTTGAACATTAAATGCCTCCAAATGGTATTTAATTCACTTCCCGGGGTGAAGAAACACTTTTTGAGACCTCAGAGTGAGTAAATTGGCCATTTTCATGCACTTTTAACCATTCCACAAATCTTGTGTTTTGGGCCCTTGGAAGCATGAAAATCACTTTAAACATGCTAATTTTAGCTCTAAAACTGATGATCTACCTACAAATGTGAACTGACTTTCAAAAATAAAACATTTGAAAACGGACCATTTTTCACCTTTCTGAAGCATGACGTAATGGGGGGGTGTTATCTCTTTTGTCAAAAATCACCTGTTTTTGCTTGAACATTAAATGCCTCCAAATGGTATCTAATTCACTTCCCGGGCCCCTGGAAGCATGAAAATCACTTAAACATGCTAATTTTAGCTCCAAAACTGATGATCTACCTACAAATGTGAACTGACGTTAAAAAATAAAACATTTGAAAACGGACCATTTTTCACCTTTCTGCAGCATGACGTAATGGGGGGGTGTTATCTCTTTTGTCAAAAATCACCTGTTTTTGCTTGAACATTAAATGCCTCCAAATGGTATTTAATTCACTTCCCGGGCCCCTGGAAGCATGAAAATCACTTTAAACATGCTAATTTTAGCTCTAAAACTGATGATCTACCTACAAATGTGAACTGACTTTCAAAAATAAAACATTTGAAAACGGACAATTTTTCACCTTTCTGAAGCATGACGTAATGGGGGGGTGTTATCTCTTTTGTCAAAAATCACCTGTTTTTGCTTGAACATTAAATGCCTCCAAATGGTATTTAATTCACTACCCGGGCCCCTGGAAGCATGAAAATCACTTTAAACATGCTAATTTTAGCTCTAAAACTGATGATCTACCTACAAATATGAACTGACTTTCAAAAATAAAACATTTGAAAACGGACAATTTTTCACCTTTCTGAAGCATGACGTAATGGGGGGGTGTTATCTCTTTTGTCAAAAATCACCTGTTTTTGCTTGAACATTAAATGCCTCCAAATGGTATTTAATTCACTTCCCGGGCCCCTGGAAGCATGAAAATCACTTTAAACATGCAAATTTTAGCTCTAAAACTGATGATCTACCTACAAATGTGAACTGACGTTCAAAAATAAAACATTTGAAAACGGACCATTTTTCACCTTTCTGAAGCGTGACGTAATGGGGGGGTGTTATCTCTTTTGTCAAAAATCACCTGTTTTTGCTTGAACATTAAATGCCTCCAAATGGTATTTAATTCACTTCCCGGGGTGAAGAAACACTTTTTGAGACCTCAGAGTGAGTAAATTGGCCATTTTCATGCACTTTTAACCATTTCACAAATCTTGTGTTTTGGGCCCCTGGAAGCATGAAAATCACTTTAAACATGCTAATTTTAGCTCTAAAACTGATGATCTACCTACAAATGTGAACTGACGTTCAAAAATAAAACATTTGAAAACGGACCATTTTTCACCTTTCTGCAGCATGACGTAATGGGGGGGTGTTATCTCTTTTGTCAAAAATCACCTGTTTTTGCTTGAACATTAAATGCCTCCAAATGGTATTTAATTCACTTCCCGGGTGCCTGGAAGCATGAAAATCACTTTAAACATGCTAATTTTAGCTCTAAAACTGATGATCTACCTACAAATGTGAACTGACGTTCAAAAATTAAAACATTTGAAAACTGACCATTTTTCACCTTTCTGAAGCATGACGTAATGGGGGGGTGTTATCTCTTTTGTCAAAAATCACCTGTTTTTGCTTGAACATTAAATGCCTCCAAATGGTATTTAATTCACTTCCCGGGCCCCTGGAAGCCTGAAAATCACTTTAAACATGCAAATTTTAGCTCTAAAACTGATGATCTACCTACAAATGTGAACTGACTTTCAAAAATAAAACATTTGAAAACTGACAATTTTTCACCTTTCTGAAGCATGACGTAATGGGGGGGTGTTATCTCTTTTGTCAAAAATCACCTGTTTTTGCTTGAACATTAAATGCCTCCAAATGGTATTTAATTCACTTCCCGGGCCCCTGGAAGCATGAAAATCACTTTAAACATGCTAATTTTAGCTCTAAAACTGATGATCTACCTACAAATGTGAACTGACGTTCAAAAATAAAACATTTGAAAACGGACCATTTTTCACCTTTCTGAAGCGTGACGTAATGGGGGGGTGTTATCTCTTTTGTCAAAAATCACCTGTTTTTGCTGGAACATTAAATGCCTCCAAATGGTATTTAATTCACTTCCCGGGGTGAAGAAACACTTTTTGAGACCCCAAAGTGAGTAAATTGGCCATTTTCATGCACTTTTAACCATTTCACAGATATTGTGTTTTGGGCCCCTGGAAGCATGAAAATCACTTTAAACATGCTAATTTTAGCTCTAAAACTGATGATCTACCTACAAATGTGAACTGACGTTCAAAAATAAAACATTTCAAAACGGACCATTTTTCACCTTTCTGAAGCATGACGTAATGGGGGGGTGTTATCTCTTTTGTCAAAAATCACCTGTTTTTGCTTGAACATTAAATGCCTCCAAATGGTATTTAATTCACTTCCCGGGCACCTGGAAGCATGAAAATCACTTTAAACATGCTAATTTTAGCTCTAAAACTGATGATCTACCTACAAATGTGAACTGACGTTCAAAAATAAAACATTTGAAAACGTACCATTTTTCACCTTTCTGAAGCATGACGTAATGGGGGGGTGTTATCTCTTTTGTCAAAAATCACCTGTTTTTGCTTGAACATTAAATGCCTCCAAATGGTATTTAATTCACTTCCCGGGGTGAAGAAACACTTTTTGAGACCTCAGAGTGAGTAAATTGGCCATTTTCATGCACTTTTAACCATTTCACAAATCTTGTGTTTTGGGCCCTTGGAAGCATGAAAATCACTTTAAACATGCTAATTTTAGCTCTAAAACTGATGATCTACCTACAAATGTGAACTGACGTTAAAAAATAAAACATTTGAAAACGGACCATTTTTCACCTTTCTGCAGCATGACGTAATGGGGGGGTGTTATCTCTTTTGTCAAAAATCACCTGTTTTTGCTTGAACATTAAATGCCTCCAAATGGTATTTAATTCACTTCCCGGGCCCCTGGAAGCATGAAAATCACTTTAAACATGCTAATTTTAGCTCTAAAACTGATGATCTACCTACAAATGTGAACTGACGTTCAAAAATAAAACATTTGAAAACTGACCATTTTTCACCTTTCTGAAGCATGACGTAATGAGGGGGTGTTATCCCTTTTGTCAAAAATCACCTGTTTTTGCTTGAACATTAAATGCCTCCAAATGGTATTTAATTCACTTCCCGGGCCCCTGGAAGCATGAAAATCACTTTAAACATGCTTATTTTAGATCTAAAACTGATGATCTACCTACAAATGTGAACTGACGTTCAAAAATAAAACATTTGAAAACTGACCATTTTTCACCTTTCTGAAGCATGACGTAATGGGGGGGTGTTATCTCTTTTGTCAAAAATCACCTGTTTTTGCTTGAACATTAAATGCCTCCAAATGGTATTTAATTCACTTCCCGGGCCCCTGGAAGCATGAAAATCACTTTAAACATGCTAATTTTAGCTCTAAAACTGATGATCTACCTACAAATGTGAACTGACTTTCAAAAATAAAACATTTGAAAACGGACAATTTTTCACCTTTCTGAAGCATGACGTAATGGGGGGGTGTTATCTCTTTTGTCAAAAATCACCTGTTTTTGCTTGAACATTAAATGCCTCCAAATGGTATTTAATTCACTTCCCGGGCCCCTGGAAGCATGAAAATAACTTTAAACATGCTGATTTTAGCTCTAAAACTGATGATCTACCTACAAATGTGAACTGACGTTCAAAAATAAAACATTTGAAAACAGACCATTTTTCACCTTTCTGAAGCGTGACGTAATGGGGGGGTGTTATCTCTTTTGTCAAAAATCACCTGTTTTTGCTTGAACATTAAATGCCTCCAAATGGTATCTAATTCACTTCCCGGGCCCCTGGAAGCATGAAAATCACTTTAAACATGCTAATTTTAGCTCTAAAACTGATGATCTACCTACAAATGTGAACTGACGTTCAAAAATAAAACATTTGAAAACGTACCATTTTTCACCTTTCTGAAGCATGACGTAATGGGGGGGTGTTATCTCTTTTGTCAAAAATCACCTGTTTTTGCTTGAACATTAAATGCCTCCAAATGGTATTTAATTCACTTCCCGGGGTGAAGAAACACTTTTTGAGACCTCAAAGTGAGTAAATTGGCCATTTTCATGTACTTTTAACCATTTCACAAATCTTGTGTTTTGGGCCCCTGGAAGCATGAAAATCACTTTAAACATGCTAATTTTGCTCTAAAACTGATGATCTACCTACAAATGTGAACTGACGTTCAAAAATAAAACATTTGAAAACGGACCATTTTTCACCTTTCTGAAGCGTGACGTAATGGGGGGGTGTTATCTCTTTTGTCAAAAATCACCTGTTTTTGCTTGAACATTAAATGCCTCAAAATGGTATTTAATTCACTTCCCGGGCCCCTGGAAGCATGAAAATCACTTTAAACATGCTTATTTTAGCTCTAAAACTGATGATCTACCTACAAATGTGAACTGACGTTCAAAAATAAAACATTTGAAAACGGACCATTTTTCACCTTTCTGAAGCATGACGTAATGGGGGGGTGTTATCTCTTTTGTTAAAAATCACCTGTTTTTGCTTGAACATTAAATGCCTCCAAATGGTATTTAATTCACTTCCCGTGCCCCTGGAAGCATGAAAATCACTTTAAACATGTTAATTTTAGCTCTAAAACTGATGATCTACCTACAAATGTGAACTGACTTTCAAAAATAAAACATTTGAAAACGGACAATTTTTCACCTTTCTGAAGCATGACGTAATGGGGGGGTGTTATCTCTTTTGTCAAAAATCACCTGTTTTTGCTTGAACATTAAATGCCTCCAAATGGTATTTAATTCACTTCCCGGGCCCCTGGAAGCATGAAAATCACTTTAAACATGCTAATTTTAGCTCTAAAACTGATGATCTACCTACAAATGTGAACTGACGTTCAAAAATAAAACATTTGAAAACGGACAATTTTTCACCTTTCTGAAGCGTGACGTAATGGGGGGGTGTTATCTCTTTTGTCAAAAATCACCTGTTTTTGCTTGAACATTAAATGCCTCCAAATGGTATTTAATTCACTTCCCGGGCCCCTGGAAGCATGAAAATCACTTTAAACATGCTAATTTTAGCTCTAAAACTGATGATCTACCTACAAATGTGAACTGACGTTCAAAAATAAAACATTTGAAAACGTACCATTTTTCACCTTTCTGAAGCATGACGTAATGGGGGGGTGTTATCTCTTTTGTCAAAAATCACCTGTTTTTGCTTGAACATTAAATGCCTCCAAATGGTATTTAATTCACTTCCCGGGCCCCTGGAAGCATGAAAATCACTTTAAACATGCTAATTTTAGCTCTAAAACTGATGATCTACCTACAAATGTGAACTGACGTTCAAAAATAAAACATTTGAAAACGGACCCTTTTTCACCTTTCTGAAGCATGACGTAATGGGGGGGTGTTATCCCTTTTGTCAAAAATCACCTGTTTTTGCTTGAACATTAAATGCCTCCAAATGGTATTTAATTCACTTCCCGGGCCCCTCGAAGCATGAAAATCACTTTAAACATGCTAATTTTAGCTCTAAAACTGATGATCTACCTACAAATGTGAACTGACTTTCAAAAAGAAAAATTTTGAAAACTGACAATTTTTCACCTTTCTGAAGCATGACATAATGGGGGGGTGTTATCTCTTTTGTCAAAAATCACCTGTTTTTTCTTGAACATTAAATGCCTCCAAATGGTATTTAATTCACTTCCCGGGCCCCTGTAAGCATGAAAATCACTTTAAACATGCTAATTTTAGCTCTAAAACTGATGATCTACCTACAAATGTGAACTGACGTTCAAAAATAAAACATTTGAAAACGGACCATTTTTCACCTTTCTGAAGCATGACGTAATGGGGGGGTGTTATCTCTTTTGTCAAAAATCACCTGTTTTTGCTTGAACATTAAATGCCTCCAAATGGTATTTAATTCACTTCCCGGGCCCCTGGAAGCATGAAAATCACTTTAAACATGCTAATTTTAGCTCTAAAACTGATGATCTACCTACAAATGTGAACTGACGTTAAAAAATAAAACATTTGAAAACAGACAATTTTTCACCTTTCTGAAGCATGACGTAATGGGGGGTGTTATCTCTTTTGTCAAAAATCACCTGTTTTTGCTTGAACATTAAATGCCTCCAAATGGTATCTAATTCACTTCCCGGGCCCCTGGAAGCATGAAAATCACTTTAAACATGCTAATTTTAGCTCTAAAACTGATGATCTACCTACAAATGTGAACTGACGTTCAAAAATAAAACATTTGAAAACTGACCATTTTTCACCTTTCTGAAGCATGACGTAATGGGGGGGTGTTATCTCTTTTGTCAAAAATCACCTGTTTTTGCTTGAACATTAAATGCCTCCAAATGGTATTTAATTCACTTCCCGGGCCCCTGGAAGCATGAAAATCACTTTAAACATGCTAATTTTAGCTCTAAAACTGATGATCTACCTACAAATGTGAACTGACTTTCAAAAATAAAACATTTGAAAACGGACAATTTTTCACCTTTCTGAAGCATGACGTAATGGTGGGGGGGTGTTATCTCTTTTGTCAAAAATCACCTGTTTTTGCTTGAACATTAAATGCCTCCAAATGGTATTTAATTCACTTCCCGGGCCCCTGGAAGCATGAAAATCACTTTAAACATGCTAATTTTAGCTCTAAAACTGATGATCTACCTACAAATGTGAACTGACGTTCAAAAATAAAACATTTGAAAACGTACCATTTTTCACCTTTCTGAAGCATGACGTAATGGGGGGGTGTTATCTCTTTTGTCAAAAATCACCTGTTTTTGCTTGAACATTAAATGCCTCCAAATGGTATTTAATTCACTTCCCGGGGTGAAGAAACACTTTTTGAGACCTCAGAGTGAGTAAATTGGCCATTTTCATGCACTTTTAACCATTTCGCAAATCTTGTGTTTTGGGCCCCTGGAAGCATGAAAATCACTTTAAACATGCTAATTTTAGCTCTGAAACTGATGATCTACCTACAAATGTGAACTGACTTTCAAAAATAAAACATTTGAAAACGGACCATTTTTCACCTTTCTGAAGCATGACGTAATGGGGGGTGTTATCTCTTTTGTCTAAAATCACCTGTTTTTGCTTGAACATTAAATGCCTCCAAATGGTATTTAATTCACTTCCCGGGCCCCTGGAAGCATGAAAATCACTTTAAACCTGCTAATTTTAGCTCTAAAACTGATGATCTACCTACAAATGTGAACTGACGTTCAAAAATAAAACATTTGAAAACGGACAATTTTTCACCTTTCTGAAGCATGACGTAATGGGGGGTGTTATCTCTTTTGTCAAAAATCACCTGTTTTTGCTTGAACATTAAATGCCTCCAAATGGTATTTAATTCACTACCCGGGCCCCTGGAAGCATGAAAATCACTTTAAACATGCTAATTTTAGCTCTAAAACTGATGATCTACCTACAAATATGAACTGACTTTCAAAAATAAAACATTTGAAAACGGAAAATTTTTCACCTTTCTGAAGCATGACGTAATGGGGGGGTGTTATCTCTTTTGTCAAAAATCACCTGTTTTTGCTTGAACATTAAATGCCTCCAAATGGTATTTAATTCACTTCCCGGGCCCCTGGAAGCATGAAAATCACTTTAAACATGCTAATTTTAGCTCTAAAACTGATGATCTACCTACAAATGTGAACTGACGTTCAAAAATAAAATATTTGAAAACGGACCATTTTTCACCTTTCTGCGGCATGACGTAATGGGGGGGTGTTATCTCTTTTGTCAAAAATCACCTGTTTTTGCTTGAACATTAAATGCCTCCAAATGGTATTTAATTCACTTCCCGGGCGCCTGGAAGCATGAAAATTACTTTAAACATGCTAATTTTAGCTCTAAAACTGATGATCTACCTACAAATGTGAACTGACGTTCAAAAATAAAACATTTGAAAACTGACCATTTTTCACCTTTCTGAAGCATGACGTAATGGGGGGGTGTTATCTCTTTTGTCAAAAATCACCTGTTTTTGCTTGAACCTTAAATGCCTCCAAATGGTATTTAATTCACTTCCCGGGGTGAAGAAACACTTTTTGAGACCTCAGAGTGAGTAAATTGGCCATTTTCATGCACTTTTAACCATTTCACAAATCTTGTGTTTTGGGCCCCTGGAAGCATGAAAATCACTTTAAACATGCTAATTTTAGCTCTAAAACTGATGATCTACCTACAAATGTGAACTGACTTTCAAAAATAAAATATTTGAAAACGGACAATTTTTCACCTTTCTGAAGCATGACGTAATGGGGGGGTGTTATCTCTTTTGTCAAAAATCACCTGTTTTTGCTTGAACATTAAATGCCTCCAAATGGTATTTAATTCACTTCCCGGGCCCCTGGAAGCATGAAAATCACTTTAAACATGCTAATTTTAGCTCTAAAACTGATGATCTACCTACAAATGTGAACTGACTTTCAAAAATAAAACATTTGAAAACTGACAATTTTTCACCTTTCTGAAGCATGACGTAATGGGGGGGTGTTATCTCTTTTGTCAAAAATCACCTGTTTTTGCTTGAACATTAAATGCCTCCAAATGGTATTTAATTCACTTCCCGGGCCCCTGGAAGCATGAAAATCACTTTAAACATGCAAATTTTAGCTCTAAAACTGATGATCTACCTACATATGTGAACTGACGTTCAAAAATAAAACATTTGAAAACGGACCATTTTTCACCTTTCTGAAGCGTGACGTAATGGGGGGGTGTTATCTCTTTTGTCAAAAATCACCTGTTTTTGCTTGAACATTAAATGCCTCCAAATGGTATTTAATTCACTTCCCGGGGTGAAGAAACACTTTTTGAGACCTCAGAGTGAGTAAATTGGCCATTTTCATGCACTTTTAACCATTCCACAAATCTTGTGTTTTGGGCCCTTGGAAGCATGAAAATCACTTTAAACATGCTAATTTTAGCTCTAAAACTGATGATCTACCTACAAATGTGAACTGACTTTCAAAAATAAAACATTTGAAAACGGACCATTTTTCACCTTTCTGAAGCATGACGTAATGGGGGGGTGTTATCTCTTTTGTCAAAAATCACCTGTTTTTGCTTGAACATTAAATGCCTCCAAATGGTATTTAATTCACTTCCCGGGCCCCTGGAAGCATGAAAATCACTTTAAACATGCTAATTTTAGCTCTAAAACTGATGATCTACCTACAAATGTGAACTGACGTTAAAAAATAAAACATTTGAAAACAGACAATTTTTCACCTTTCTGAAGCATGACGTAATGGGGGGTGTTATCTCTTTTGTCAAAAATCACCTGTTTTTGCTTGAACATTAAATGCCTCCAAATGGTATCTAATTCACTTCCCGGGCCCCTGGAAGCATGAAAATCACTTTAAACATGCTAATTTTAGCTCTAAAACTGATGATCTACCTACAAATGTGAACTGACTTTCAAAAATAAAACATTTGAAAACTGACCATTTTTCACCTTTCTGAAGCATGACGTAATGGTGGGGGGGTGTTATCTCTTTTGTCAAAAATCACCTGTTTTTGCTTGAACATTAAATGCCTCCAAATGGTATTTAATTCACTTCCCGGGCCCCTGGAAGCATGAAAATCACTTTAAACATGCTAATTTTAGCTCTAAAACTGATGATCTACCTACAAATGTGAACTGACGTTCAAAAATAAAACATTTGAAAACGTACCATTTTTCACCTTTCTGAAGCATGACGTAATGGGGGGGTGTTATCTCTTTTGTCAAAAATCACCTGTTTTTGCTTGAACATTAAATGCCTCCAAATGGTATTTAATTCACTTCCCGGGGTGAAGAAACACTTTTTGAGACCTCAGAGTGAGTAAATTGGCCATTTTCATGCACTTTTAACCATTTCGCAAATCTTGTGTTTTGGGCCCCTGGAAGCATGAAAATCACTTTAAACATGCTAATTTTAGCTCTGAAACTGATGATCTACCTACAAATGTGAACTGACTTTCAAAAATAAAACATTTGAAAACGGACCATTTTTCACCTTTCTGAAGCATGACGTAATGGGGGGGTGTTATCTCTTTTGTCTAAAATCACCTGTTTTTGCTTGAACATTAAATGCCTCCAAATGGTATTTAATTCACTTCCCGGGCCCCTGGAAGCATGAAAATCACTTTAAACCTGCTAATTTTAGCTCTAAAACTGATGATCTACCTACAAATGTGAACTGACGTTCAAAAATAAAACATTTGAAAACGGACAATTTTTCACCTTTCTGAAGCATGACGTAATGGGGGGTGTTATCTCTTTTGTCAAAAATCACCTGTTTTTGCTTGAACATTAAATGCCTCCAAATGGTATTTAATTCACTACCCGGGCCCCTGGAAGCATGAAAATCACTTTAAACATGCTATATTTAGCTCTAAAACTGATGATCTACCTACAAATATGAACTGACTTTCAAAAATAAAACATTTGAAAACGGAAAATTTTTCACCTTTCTGAAGCATGACGTAATGGGGGGGTGTTATCTCTTTTGTCAAAAATCACCTGTTTTTGCTTGAACATTAAATGCCTCCAAATGGTATTTAATTCACTTCCCGGGCCCCTGGAAGCATGAAAATCACTTTAAACATGCTAATTTTAGCTCTAAAACTGATGATCTACCTACAAATGTGAACTGACGTTCAAAAATAAAATATTTGAAAACGGACCATTTTTCACCTTTCTGCGGCATGACGTAATGGGGGGGTGTTATCTCTTTTGTCAAAAATCACCTGTTTTTGCTTGAACATTAAATGCCTCCAAATGGTATTTAATTCACTTCCCGGGCGCCTGGAAGCATGAAAATTACTTTAAACATGCTAATTTTAGCTCTAAAACTGATGATCTACCTACAAATGTGAACTGACGTTCAAAAATAAAACATTTGAAAACTGACCATTTTTCACCTTTCTGAAGCATGACGTAATGGGGGGGTGTTATCTCTTTTGTCAAAAATCACCTGTTTTTGCTTGAACATTAAATGCCTCCAAATGGTATTTAATTCACTTCCCGGGGTGAAGAAACACTTTTTGAGACCTCAGAGTGAGTAAATTGGCCATTTTCATGCACTTTTAACCATTTCACAAATCTTGTGTTTTGGGCCCCTGGAAGCATGAAAATCACTTTAAACATGCTAATTTTAGCTCTAAAACTGATGATCTACCTACAAATGTGAACTGACTTTCAAAAATAAAACATTTGAAAACGGACAATTTTTCACCTTTCTGAAGCATGACGTAATGGGGGGGTGTTATCTCTTTTGTCAAAAATCACCTGTTTTTGCTTGAACATTAAATGCCTCCAAATGGTATTTAATTCACTTCCCGGGCCCCTGGAAGCATGAAAATCACTTTAAACATGCTAATTTTAGCTCTAAAACTGATGATCTACCTACAAATGTGAACTGACTTTCAAAAATAAAACATTTGAAAACTGACAATTTTTCACCTTTCTGAAGCATGACGTAATGGGGGGGTGTTATCTCTTTTGTCAAAAATCACCTGTTTTTGCTTGAACATTAAATGCCTCCAAATGGTATTTAATTCACTTCCCGGGCCCCTGGAAGCATGAAAATCACTTTAAACATGCAAATTTTAGCTCTAAAACTGATGATCTACCTACATATGTGAACTGACGTTCAAAAATAAAACATTTGAAAACTGACCATTTTTCACCTTTCTGAAGCGTGACGTAATGGGGGGGTGTTATCTCTTTTGTCAAAAATCACCTGTTTTTGCTTGAACATTAAATGCCTCCAAATGGTATTTAATTCACTTCCCGGGGTGAAGAAACACTTTTTGAGACCTCAGAGTGAGTAAATTGGCCATTTTCATGCACTTTTAACCATTCCACAAATCTTGTGTTTTGGGCCCTTGGAAGCATGAAAATCACTTTAAACATGCTAATTTTAGCTCTAAAACTGATGATCTACCTACAAATGTGAACTGACGTTCAAAAATAAAACATTTGAAAACGGACAATTTTTCACCTTTCTGAAGCATGACGTAATGGGGGGTGTTATCTCTTTTGTCAAAAATCACCTGTTTTTGCTTGAACATTAAATGCCTCCAAATGGTATTTAATTCACTACCCGGGCCCCTGGAAGCATGAAAATCACTTTAAACATGCTATATTTAGCTCTAAAACTGATGATCTACCTACAAATATGAACTGACTTTCAAAAATAAAACATTTGAAAACGGAAAATTTTTCACCTTTCTGAAGCATGACGTAATGGGGGGGTGTTATCTCTTTTGTCAAAAATCACCTGTTTTTGCTTGAACATTAAATGCCTCCAAATGGTATTTAATTCACTTCCCGGGCCCCTGGAAGCATGAAAATCACTTTAAACATGCTAATTTTAGCTCTAAAACTGATGATCTACCTACAAATGTGAACTGACGTTCAAAAATAAAATATTTGAAAACGGACCATTTTTCACCTTTCTGCGGCATGACGTAATGGGGGGGTGTTATCTCTTTTGTCAAAAATCACCTGTTTTTGCTTGAACATTAAATGCCTCCAAATGGTATTTAATTCACTTCCCGGGCGCCTGGAAGCATGAAAATTACTTTAAACATGCTAATTTTAGCTCTAAAACTGATGATCTACCTACAAATGTGAACTGACGTTCAAAAATAAAACATTTGAAAACTGACCATTTTTCACCTTTCTGAAGCATGACGTAATGGGGGGGTGTTATCTCTTTTGTCAAAAATCACCTGTTTTTGCTTGAACATTAAATGCCTCCAAATGGTATTTAATTCACTTCCCGGGGTGAAGAAACACTTTTTGAGACCTCAGAGTGAGTAAATTGGCCATTTTCATGCACTTTTAACCATTTCACAAATCTTGTGTTTTGGGCCCCTGGAAGCATGAAAATCACTTTAAACATGCTAATTTTAGCTCTAAAACTGATGATCTACCTACAAATGTGAACTGACTTTCAAAAATAAAACATTTGAAAACGGACAATTTTTCACCTTTCTGAAGCATGACGTAATGGGGGGGTGTTATCTCTTTTGTCAAAAATCACCTGTTTTTGCTTGAACATTAAATGCCTCCAAATGGTATTTAATTCACTTCCCGGGCCCCTGGAAGCATGAAAATCACTTTAAACATGCTAATTTTAGCTCTAAAACTGATGATCTACCTACAAATGTGAACTGACTTTCAAAAATAAAACATTTGAAAACTGACAATTTTTCACCTTTCTGAAGCATGACGTAATGGGGGGGTGTTATCTCTTTTGTCAAAAATCACCTGTTTTTGCTTGAACATTAAATGCCTCCAAATGGTATTTAATTCACTTCCCGGGCCCCTGGAAGCATGAAAATCACTTTAAACATGCAAATTTTAGCTCTAAAACTGATGATCTACCTACATATGTGAACTGACGTTCAAAAATAAAACATTTGAAAACTGACCATTTTTCACCTTTCTGAAGCGTGACGTAATGGGGGGGTGTTATCTCTTTTGTCAAAAATCACCTGTTTTTGCTTGAACATTAAATGCCTCCAAATGGTATTTAATTCACTTCCCGGGGTGAAGAAACACTTTTTGAGACCTCAGAGTGAGTAAATTGGCCATTTTCATGCACTTTTAACCATTCCACAAATCTTGTGTTTTGGGCCCTTGGAAGCATGAAAATCACTTTAAACATGCTAATTTTAGCTCTAAAACTGATGATCTACCTACAAATGTGAACTGACTTTCAAAAATAAAACATTTGAAAACGGACAATTTTTCACCTTTCTGAAGCATGACGTAATGGGGGGGTGTTATCTCTTTTGTCAAAAATCACCTGTTTTTGCTTGAACATTAAATGCCTCCAAATGGTATTTAATTCACTACCCGGGCCCCTGGAAGCATGAAAATCACTTTAAACATGCTAATTTTAGCTCTAAAACTGATGATCTACCTACAAATATGAACTGACTTTCAAAAATAAAACATTTGAAAAGGGACAATTTTTCACCTTTCTGAAGCATGACGTAATGGGGGGGTGTTATCTCTTTTGTCAAAAATCACCTGTTTTTGCTTGAACATTAAATGCCTCCAAATGGTATTTAATTCACTTCCCGGGCCCCTGGAAGCATGAAAATCACTTTAAACATGCAAATTTTAGCTCTAAAACTGATGATCTACCTACAAATGTGAACTGACGTTCAAAAATAAAACATTTGAAAACGGACCATTTTTCACCTTTCTGAAGCGTGACGTAATGGGGGGGTGTTATCTCTTTTGTCAAAAATCACCTGTTTTTGCTTGAACATTAAATGCCTCCAAATGGTATTTAATTCACTTCCCGGGGTGAAGAAACACTTTTTGAGACCTCAGAGTGAGTAAATTGGCCATTTTCATGCACTTTTAACCATTTCACAAATCTTGTGTTTTGGGCCCCTGGAAGCATGAAAATCACTTTAAACATGCTAATTTTAGCTCTAAAACTGATGATCTACCTACAAATGTGAACTGACGTTCAAAAATAAAACATTTGAAAACGGACCATTTTTCACCTTTCTGCAGCATGACGTAATGGGGGGGTGTTATCTCTTTTGTCAAAAATCACCTGTTTTTGCTTGAACATTAAATGCCTCCAAATGGTATTTAATTCACTTCCCGGGTGCCTGGAAGCATGAAAATCACTTTAAACATGCTAATTTTAGCTCTAAAACTGATGATCTACCTACAAATGTGAACTGACGTTCAAAAATAAAACATTTGAAAACTGACCATTTTTCACCTTTCTGAAGCATGACGTAATGGGGGGGTGTTATCTCTTTTGTCAAAAATCACCTGTTTTTGCTTGAACATTAAATGCCTCCAAATGGTATTTAATTCACTTCCCGGGCCCCTGGAAGCATGAAAATCACTTTAAACATGCTAATTTTAGCTCTAAAACTGATGATCTACCTACAAATGTGAACTGACGTTCAAAAATAAAACATTTGAAAACGGACCATTTTTCACCTTTCTGAAGCGTGACGTAATGGGGGGGTGTTATCTCTTTTGTCAAAAATCACCTGTTTTTGCTGGAACATTAAATGCCTCCAAATGGTATTTAATTCACTTCCCGGGGTGAAGAAACACTTTTTGAGACCCCAGAGTGAGTAAATTGGCCATTTTCATGCACTTTTAACCATTTCACAGATATTGTGTTTTGGGCCCCTGGAAGCATGAAAATCACTTTAAACATGCTAATTATAGCTCTAAAACTGATGATCTACCTACAAATGTGAACTGACGTTCAAAAATAAAACATTTCAAAACGGACCATTTTTCACCTTTCTGAAGCATGACGTAATGGGGGGGTGTTATCTCTTTTGTCAAAAATCACCTGTTTTTGCTTGAACATTAAATGCCTCCAAATGGTATTTAATTCACTTCCCGGGCACCTGGAAGCATGAAAATCACTTTAAACATGCTAATTTTAGCTCTAAAACTGATGATCTACCTACAAATGTGAACTGACGTTCAAAAATAAAACATTTGAAAACGTACCATTTTTCACCTTTCTGAAGCATGACGTAATGGGGGGGTGTTATCTCTTTTGTCAAAAATCACCTGTTTTTGCTTGAACATTAAATGCCTCCAAATGGTATTTAATTCACTTCCCGGGGTGAAGAAACACTTTTTGAGACCTCAGAGTGAGTAAATTGGCCATTTTCATGCACTTTTAACCATTTCACAAATCTTGTGTTTTGGGCCCTTGGAAGCAGGAAAATCACTTTAAACATGCTAATTTTAGCTCTAAAACTGATGATCTACCTACAAATGTGAACTGACGTTAAAAAATAAAACATTTGAAAACGGACCATTTTTCACCTTTCTGCAGCATGACGTAATGGGGGGGTGTTATCTCTTTTGTCAAAAATCACCTGTTTTTGCTTGAACATTAAATGCCTCCAAATGGTATTTAATTCACTTCCCGGGCCCCTGGAAGCATGAAAATCACTTTAAACATGCTAATTTTAGCTCTAAAACTGATGATCTACCTACAAATGTGAACTGACGTTCAAAAATAAAACATTTGAAAACTGACCATTTTTCACCTTTCTGAAGCATGACGTAATGAGGGGGTGTTATCCCTTTTGTCAAAAATCACCTGTTTTTGCTTGAACATTAAATGCCTCCAAATGGTATTTAATTCACTTCCCGGGCCCCTGGAAGCATGAAAATCACTTTAAACATGCTTATTTTAGATCTAAAACTGATGATCTACCTACAAATGTGAACTGACGTTCAAAAATAAAACATTTGAAAACTGACCATTTTTCACCTTTCTGAAGCATGACGTAATGGGGGGGTGTTATCTCTTTTGTCAAAAATCACCTGTTTTTGCTTGAACATTAAATGCCTCCAAATGGTATTTAATTCACTTCCCGGGCCCCTGGAAGCATGAAAATCACTTTAAACATGCTAATTTTAGCTCTAAAACTGATGATCTACCTACAAATGTGAACTGACGTTCAAAAATAAAACATTTGAAAACGTACCATTTTTCACCTTTCTGAAGCATGACGTAATGGGGGGGTGTTATCTCTTTTGTCAAAAATCACCTGTTTTTGCTTGAACATTAAATGCCTCCAAATGGTATTTAATTCACTTCCCGGGGTGAAGAAACACTTTTTGAGACCTCAAAGTGAGTAAATTGGCCATTTTCATGTACTTTTAACCATTTCACAAATCTTGTGTTTTGGGCCCCTGGAAGCATGAAAATCACTTTAAACATGCTAATTTTGCTCTAAAACTGATGATCTACCTACAAATGTGAACTGACGTTCAAAAATAAAACATTTGAAAACGGACCATTTTTCACCTTTCTGAAGCGTGACGTAATGGGGGGGTGTTATCTCTTTTGTCAAAAATCACCTGTTTTTGCTTGAACATTAAATGCCTCAAAATGGTATTTAATTCACTTCCCGGGCCCCTGGAAGCATGAAAATCACTTTAAACATGCTTATTTTAGCTCTAAAACTGATGATCTACCTACAAATGTGAACTGACGTTCAAAAATAAAACATTTGAAAACGGACCATTTTTCACCTTTCTGAAGCATGACGTAATGGGGGGGTGTTATCTCTTTTGTCAAAAATCACCTGTTTTTGCTTGAACATTAAATGCCTCCAAATGGTATTTAATTCACTTCCCGGGCCCCTGGAAGCATGAAAATCACTTTAAACATGCTAATTTTAGCTCTAAAACTGATGATCTACCTACAAATGTGAACTGACGTTCAAAAATAAAACATTTGAAAACGGACAATTTTTCACCTTTCTGAAGCGTGACGTAATGGGGGGGTGTTATCTCTTTTGTCAAAAATCACCTGTTTTTGCTTGAACATTAAATGCCTCCAAATGGTATTTAATTCACTTCCCGGGCCCCTGGAAGCATGAAAATCACTTTAAACATGCTAATTTTAGCTCTAAAACTGATGATCTACCTACAAATGTGAACTGACGTTCAAAAATAAAACATTTGAAAACGTACCATTTTTCACCTTTCTGAAGCATGACGTAATGGGGGGGTGTTATCTCTTTTGTCAAAAATCACCTGTTTTTGCTTGAACATTAAATGCCTCCAAATGGTATTTAATTCACTTCCCGGGCCCCTGGAAGCATGAAAATCACTTTAAACATGCTAATTTTAGCTCTAAAACTGATGATCTACCTACAAATGTGAACTGACGTTCAAAAATAAAACATTTGAAAACGGACCCTTTTTCACCTTTCTGAAGCATGACGTAATGGGGGGGTGTTATCCCTTTTGTCAAAAATCACCTGTTTTTGCTTGAACATTAAATGCCTCCAAATGGTATTTAATTCACTTCCCGGGCCCCTGGAAGCATGAAAATCACTTTAAACATGCTAATTTTAGCTCTAAAACTGATGATCTACCTACAAATGTGAACTGACTTTCAAAAAGAAAACATTTGAAAACTGACAATTTTTCACCTTTCTGAAGCATGACGTAATGGGGGGGTGTTATCTCTTTTGTCAAAAATCACCTGTTTTTTCTTGAACATTAAATGCCTCCAAATGGTATTTAATTCACTTCCCGGGCCCCTGTAAGCATGAAAATCACTTTAAACATGCTAATTTTAGCTCTAAAACTGATGATCTACCTACAAATGTGAACTGACGTTCAAAAATAAAACATTTGAAAACGGACCATTTTTCACCTTTCTGAAGCATGACGTAATGGGGGGGTGTTATCTCTTTTGTCAAAAATCACCTGTTTTTGCTTGAACATTAAATGCCTCCAAATGGTATTTAATTCACTTCCCGGGCCCCTGGAAGCATGAAAATCACTTTAAACATGCTAATTTTAGCTCTAAAACTGATGATCTACCTACAAATGTGAACTGACGTTAAAAAATAAAACATTTGAAAACAGACAATTTTTCACCTTTCTGAAGCATGACGTAATGGGGGGTGTTATCTCTTTTGTCAACAAATCACCTGTTTTTGCTTGAACATTAAATGCCTCCAAATGGTATCTAATTCACTTCCCGGGCCCCTGGAAGCATGAAAATCACTTTAAACATGCTAATTTTAGCTCTAAAACTGATGATCTACCTACAAATGTGAACTGACGTTCAAAAATAAAACATTTGAAAACTGACCATTTTTCACCTTTCTGAAGCATGACGTAATGGGGGGGTGTTATCTCTTTTGTCAAAAATCACCTGTTTTTGCTTGAACATTAAATGCCTCCAAATGGTATTTAATTCACTTCCCGGGCCCCTGGAAGCATGAAAATCACTTTAAACATGCTAATTTTAGCTCTAAAACTGATGATCTACCTACAAATGTGAACTGACTTTCAAAAATAAAACATTTGAAAACGGACAATTTTTCACCTTTCTGAAGCATGACGTAATGGTGGGGGGGTGTTATCTCTTTTGTCAAAAATCACCTGTTTTTGCTTGAACATTAAATGCCTCCAAATGGTATTTAATTCACTTCCCGGGCCCCTGGAAGCATGAAAATCACTTTAAACATGCTAATTTTAGCTCTAAAACTGATGATCTACCTACAAATGTGAATTGACGTTCAAAAATAAAACATTTGAAAACGTACCATTTTTCACCTTTCTGAAGCATGACGTAATGGGGGGGTGTTATCTCTTTTGTCAAAAATCACCTGTTTTTGCTTGAACATTAAATGCCTCCAAATGGTATTTAATTCACTTCCCGGGGTGAAGAAACACTTTTTGAGACCTCAGAGTGAGTAAATTGGCCATTTTCATGCACTTTTAACCATTTCACAAATCTTGTGTTTTGGGCCCCTGGAAGCATGAAAATCACTTTAAACATGCTAATTTTAGCTCTGAAACTGATGATCTACCTACAAATGTGAACTGACTTTCAAAAATAAAACATTTGAAAACGGACCATTTTTCACCTTTCTGAAGCATGACGTAATGGGGGGGTGTTATCTCTTTTGTCTAAAATCACCTGTTTTTGCTTGAACATTAAATGCCTCCAAATGGTATTTAATTCACTTCCCGGGCCCCTGGAAGCATGAAAATCACTTTAAACCTGCTAATTTTAGCTCTAAAACTGATGATCTACCTACAAATGTGAACTGACGTTCAAAAATAAAACATTTGAAAACGGACAATTTTTCACCTTTCTGAAGCATGACGTAATGGGGGGTGTTATCTCTTTTGTCAAAAATCACCTGTTTTTGCTTGAACATTAAATGCCTCCAAATGGTATTTAATTCACTACCCGGGCCCCTGGAAGCATGAAAATCACTTTAAACATGCTAATTTTAGCTCTAAAACTGATGATCTACCTACAAATATGAACTTACTTTCAAAAATAAAACATTTGAAAACGGAAAATTTTTCACCTTTCTGAAGCATGACGTAATGGGGGGGTGTTATCTCTTTTGTCAAAAATCACCTGTTTTTGCTTGAACATTAAATGCCTCCAAATGGTATTTAATTCACTTCCCGGGCCCCTGGAAGCATGAAAATCACTTTAAACATGCAAATTTTAGCTCTAAAACTGATGATCTACCTACAAATGTGAACTGACGTTCAAAAATAAAACATTTGAAAACGGACCATTTTTCACCTTTCTGAAGCGTGACGTAATGGGGGGTGTTATCTCTTTTGTCAAAAATCACCTGTTTTTGCTTGAACATTAAATGCCTCCAAATGGTATTTAATTCACTTCCCGGGGTGAAGAAACACTTTTTGAGACCTCAGAGTGAGTAAATTGGCCATTTTCATGCACTTTTAACCATTTCACAAATCTTGTGTTTTGGGCCCCTGGAAGCATGAAAATCACTTTAAACATGCTAATTTTAGCTCTAAAACTGATGATCTACCTACAAATGTGAACTGACTTTCAAAAATAAAACATTTGAAAACGGACAATTTTTCACCTTTCTGAAGCATGACGTAATGGGGGGGTGTTATCTCTTTTGTCAAAAATCACCTGTTTTTGCTTGAACATTAAATGCCTCCAAATGGTATTTAATTCACTTCCCGGGCCCCTGGAAGCATGAAAATCACTTTAAACATGCTAATTTTAGCTCTAAAACTGATGATCTACCTACAAATGTGAACTGACTTTCAAAAATAAAACATTTGAAAACTGACAATTTTTCACCTTTCTGAAGCATGACGTAATGGGGGGGTGTTATCTCTTTTGTCAAAAATCACCTGTTTTTGCTTGAACATTAAATGCCTCCAAATGGTATTTAATTCACTTCCCGGGCCCCTGGAAGCATGAAAACTCACTTTAAACATGCAAATTTTAGCTCTAAAACTGATGATCTACCTACAAATGTGAACTGACGTTCAAAAATAAAGCATTTGAAAACGGACCATTTTTCACCTTTCTGAAGCGTGACGTAATGGGGGGGTGTTATCTCTTTTGTCAAAAATCACCTGTTTTTGCTTGAACATTAAATGCCTCCAAATGGTATTTAATTCACTTCCCGGGCCCCTGGAAGCATGAAAATCACTTTAAACATGCTAATTTTAGCTCTAAAACTGATGATCTACCTACAAATGTGAACTGACGTTCAAAAATAAAACATTTGAAAACGGACCATTTTTCACCTTTCTGAAGCATGACGTAATGGGGGGGTGTTATCTCTTTTGTCAAAAATCACCTGTTTTTGCTTGAACATTAAATGCCTCCAAATGGTATTTAATTCACTACCCGGGCCCCTGGAAGCATGAAAATCACTTTAAACATGCTAATTTTAGCTCTAAAACTGATGATCTACCTACAAATATGAACTGACTTTCAAAAATAAAACATTTGAAAACGGAAACTTTTTCACCTTTCTGAAGCATGACGTAATGGGGGGGTGTTATCTCTTTTGTCAAAAATCACCTGTTTTTGCTTGAACATTAAATGCCTCCAAATGGTATTTAATTCACTTCCCGGGCCCCTGGAAGCATGAAAATCACTTTAAACATGCAAATTTTAGCTCTAAAACTGATGATCTACCTACAAATGTGAACTGACGTTCAAAAATAAAACATTTGAAAACGGACCATTTTTCACCTTTCTGAAGCGTGACGTAATGGGGGGTGTTATCTCTTTTGTCAAAAATCACCTGTTTTTGCTTGAACATTAAATGCCTCCAAATGGTATTTAATTCACTTCCCGGGGTGAAGAAACACTTTTTGAGACCTCAGAGTGAGTAAATTGGCCATTTTCATGCACTTTTAACCATTTCACAAATCTTGTGTTTTGGGCCCCTGGAAGCATGAAAATCACTTTAAACATGCTAATTTTAGCTCTAAAACTGATGATCTACCTACAAATGTGAACTGACGTTCAAAAATAAAATATTTGAAAACGGACCATTTTTCACCTTTCTGCAGCATGACGTAATGGGGGGGTGTTATCTCTTTTGTCAAAAATCACCTGTTTTTGCTTGAACATTAAATGCCTCCAAATGGTATTTAATTCACTTCCCGGGCGCCTGGAAGCATGAAAATTACTTTAAACATGCTAATTTTAGCTCTAAAACTGATGATCTACCTACAAATGTGAACTGACGTTCAAAAATAAAACATTTGAAAACTGACCATTTTTCACCTTTCTGAAGCATGACGTAATGGGGGGGGTGTTATCTCTTTTGTCAAAAATCACCTGTTTTTGCTTGAACATTAAATGCCTCCAAATGGTATTTAATTCACTTCCCGGGGTGAAGAAACACTTTTTGAGACCTCAGAGTGAGTAAATTGGCCATTTTCATGCACTTTTAACCATTTCACAAATCTTGTGTTTTGGGCCCCTGGAAGCATGAAAATCACTTTAAACATGCTAATTTTAGCTCTAAAACTGATGATCTACCTACAAATGTGAACTGACTTTCAAAAATAAAACATTTGAAAACGGACAATTTTTCACCTTTCTGAAGCATGACGTAATGGGGGGGTGTTATCTCTTTTGTCAAAAATCACCTGTTTTTGCTTGAACATTAAATGCCTCCAAATGGTATTTAATTCACTTCCCGGGCCCCTGGAAGCATGAAAATCACTTTAAACATGCTAATTTTAGCTCTAAAACTGATGATCTACCTACAAATGTGAACTGACTTTCAAAAATAAAACATTTGAAAACTGACAATTTTTCACCTTTCTGAAGCATGACGTAATGGGGGGGTGTTATCTCTTTTGTCAAAAATCACCTGTTTTTGCTTGAACATTAAATGCCTCCAAATGGTATTTAATTCACTTCCCGGGCCCCTGGAAGCATGAAAACTCACTTTAAACATGCAAATTTTAGCTCTAAAACTGATGATCTACCTACAAATGTGAACTGACGTTCAAAAATAAAGCATTTGAAAACGGACCATTTTTCACCTTTCTGAAGCGTGACGTAATGGGGGGGTGTTATCTCTTTTGTCAAAAATCACCTGTTTTTGCTTGAACATTAAATGCCTCCAAATGGTATTTAATTCACTTCACGGGCCCCTGGAAGCATGAAAATCACTTTAAACATGCTAATTTTAGCTCTAAAACTGATGATCTACCTACAAATGTGAACTGACGTTCAAAAATAAAACATTTGAAAACGGACCATTTTTCACCTTTCTGAAGCATGACGTAATGGGGGGGTGTTATCTCTTTTGTCAAAAATCACCTGTTTTTGCTTGAACATTAAATGCCTCCAAATGGTATTTAATTCACTACCCGGGCCCCTGGAAGCATGAAAATCACTTTAAACATGCTAATTTTAGCTCTAAAACTGATGATCTACCTACAAATATGAACTGACTTTCAAAAATAAAACATTTGAAAACGGACAATTTTTCACCTTTCTGAAGCATGACGTAATGGGGGGGTGGTATCTCTTTTGTCAAAAATCACCTGTTTTTGCTTGAACATTAAATGCCTCCAAATGGTATTTAATTCACTTCCCGGGCCCCTGGAAGCATGAAAATCACTTTAAACATGCAAATTTTAGCTCTAAAACTGATGATCTACCTACAAATGTGAACTGACGTTCAAAAATAAAACATTTGAAAACAGACCATTTTTCACCTTTCTGAAGCGTGACGTAATGGGGGGTGTTATCTCTTTTGTCAAAAATCACCTGTTTTTGCTTGAACATTAAATGCCTCCAAATGGTATTTAATTCACTTCCCGGGGTGAAGAAACACTTTTTGAGACCTCAGAGTGAGTATATTGGCCATTTTCATGCACTTTTAACCATTTCACAAATCTTGTGTTTTGGGCCCCTGGAAGCATGAAAATCACTTTAAACATGCTAATTTTAGCTCTAAAACTGATGATCTACCTACAAATGTGAACTGACGTTCAAAAATAAAATATTTGAAAACGGACAATTTTTCACCTTTCTGCAGCATGACGTAATGGGGGGGTGTTATCTCTTTTGTCAAAAATCACCTGTTTTTGCTTGAACATTAAATGCCTCCAAATGGTATTTAATTCACTTCCCGGGCGCCTGGAAGCATGAAAATTACTTTAAACATGCTAATTTTAGCTCTAAAACTGATGATCTACCTACAAATGTGAACTGACGTTCAAAAATAAAACATTTGAAAACTGACCATTTTTCACCTTTCTGAAGCATGACGTAATGGGGGGGTGTTATCTCTTTTGTCAAAAATCACCTGTTTTTGCTTGAACATTAAATGCCTCCAAATGGTATTTAATTCACTTCCCGGGCCCCTGGAAGCATGAAAATCACTTTAAACATGCTAATTTTAGCTCTAAAACTGATGATCTACCTACAAATGTGAACTGACTTTCAAAAATAAAACATTTGAAAACTGACAATTTTTCACCTTTCTGAAGCATGACGTAATGGGGGGGTGTTATCTCTTTTGTCAAAAATCACCTGTTTTTGCTTGAACATTAAATGCCTCCAAATGGTATTTAATTCACTTCCCGGGGTGAAGAAACACTTTTTGAGACCTCAGAGTGAGTAAATTGGCCATTTTCATGCACTTTTAACCATTTCACAAATCTTGTCTTTTGGGCCCCTGGAAGCATGAAAATCACTTTAAACATGCTAATTTTAGCTCTAAAACTGATGATCTACATACAAATGTGAACTGATGTTCAAAAATAAAACATTTGAAAACGGACCATTTTTCACCTTTCTGCAGCATGACGTAATGGGGGGGTGTTATCTCTTTTGTCAAAAAGCACCTGTTTTTGCTTGAACATTAAATGCCTCCAAATGGTATTTAATTCACTTCCCGGGACCCTGGAAGCATGAAAATCACTTTAAACATGCTAATTTTAGCTCTAAAACTGATGATCTACCTACAAATGTGAACTGACTTTCAAAAATAAAACATTTGAAAACTGACAATTTTTCACCTTTCTGAAGCATGACGTAATGGGGGGGTGTTATCTCTTTTGTCAAAAATCACCTGTTTTTGCTTGAACATTAAATGCCTCCAAATGGTATTTAATTCAATTCCCGGGCCCCTGGAAGCATGAAAATCACTTTAAACATGCTAATTTTAGCTCTAAAACTGATGATCTACCTACAAATGTGAACTGACGTTCAAAAATAAAACATTTGAAAACGGACCATTTTTCACCTTTCTGAAGCATGACGTAATGGGGGGGTGTTATCTCTTTTGTCAAAAATCACCTGTTTTTGCTTGAACATTAAATGCCTCCAAATGGTATTTAATTCACTTCCCGGGCCCCTGGAAGCATGAAAATCACTTTAAACATGCTAATTTTAGCTCTAAAACTGATGATCTACCTACAAATGTGAACTGACGTTCAAAAATAAAACATTTGAAAACGTACCATTTTTCACCTTTCTGAAGCATGACGTAATGGGGGGGTGTTATCTCTTTTGTCATAAATCACCTGTTTTTGCTTGAACATTAAATGCATCCAAATGGTATTTAATTCACTTCCCGGGGTGAAGAAACACTTTTTGAGACCTCAGAGTGAGTAAATTGGCCATTTTCATGCACTTTTAACCATTTCACAAATCTTGTGTTTTGGGCCCCTGGAAGCATGAAAATCACTTTAAACATGCTAATTTTAGCTCTAAAACTGATGATCTACCTACAAATGTGAACTGACGTTAAAAAATAAAACATTTGAAAACGGACAATTTTTCACCTTTCTGAAGCATGACGTAATGGGGGGTGTTATCTCTTTTGTCAAAAATCACCTGTTTTTGCTTGAACATTAAATGCCTCCAAATGGTATCTAATTCACTTCCCGGGCCCCTGGAAGCATGAAAATCACTTTAAACATGCTAATTTTAGCTCTAAAACTGATGATCTACCTACAAATGTGAACTGACGTTCAAAAATAAAACATTTGAAAACTGACCATTTTTTACCTTTCTGAAGCATGACGTAATGGGGGGGTGTTATCTCTTTTGTCAAAAATCACCTGTTTTTGCTTGAACATTAAATGCCTCCAAATGGTATTTAATTCACTTCCCGGGCCCCTGGAAGCATGAAAATCACTTTAAACATGCTAATTTTAGCTCTAAAACTGATGATCTACCTACAAATGTGAACTGACTTTCAAAAATAAAACATTTGAAAACGGACAATTTTTCACCTTTCTGAAGCATGACGTAATGGGGGGGTGTTATCTCTTTTGTCAAAAATCACCTGTTTTTGCTTGAACATTAAATGCCTCCAAATGGTATTTAATTCACTTCCCGGGGTGAAGAAACACTTTTTGAGACCTCAGAGTGAGTAAATTGGCCATTTTCATGCACTTTTAACCATTTCACAAATCTTGTCTTTTGGGCCCCTGGAAGCATGAAAATCACTTTAAACATGCTAATTTTAGCTCTAAAACTGATGATCTACATACAAATGTGAACTGATGTTCAAAAATAAAACATTTGAAAACGGACCATTTTTCACCTTTCTGCAGCATGACGTAATGGGGGGGTGTTATCTCTTTTGTCAAAAAGCACCTGTTTTTGCTTGAACATTAAATGCCTCCAAATGGTATTTAATTCACTTCCACGGACCCTGGAAGCATGAAAATCACTTTAAACATGCTAATTTTAGCTCTAAAACTGATGATCTACCTACAAATGTGAACTGACTTTCAAAAATAAAACATTTGAAAACTGACAATTTTTCACCTTTCTGAAGCATGACGTAATGGGGGGGTGTTATCTCTTTTGTCAAAAATCACCTGTTTTTGCTTGAACATTAAATGCCTCCAAATGGTATTTAATTCACTTCCCGGGCCCCTGGAAGCATGAAAATCACTTTAAACATGCTAATTTTAGCTCTAAAACTGATGATCTACCTACAAATGTGAACTGACGTTCAAAAATAAAACATTTGAAAACGGACCATTTTTCACCTTTCTGAAGCGTGACGTAATGGGGGGTGTTATCTCTTTTGTCAAAAATCACCTGTTTTTGCTTGAACATTAAATGCCTCCAAATGGTATTTAATTCACTTCCCGGGGTGAAGAAACACTTTTTGAGACCCCAGAGTGAGTAAATTGGCCATTTTCATGCACTTTTAACCATTTCACAAATATTGTGTTTTGGGCCCCTGGAAGCATGAAAATCACTTTAAACATGCTAATTTTAGCTCTAAAACTGATGATCTACCTACAAATGTGAACTGACGTTCAAAAATAAAACATTTGAAAACGGACCATTTTTCACCTTTCTGAAGCATGACGTAATGGGGGGGTGTTATCTCTTTTGTCAAAAATCACCTGTTTTTGCTTGAACATTAAATGCCTCCAAATGGTATTTAATTCACTTCCCGGGGTGAAGAAACACTTTTTGAGACCTCAGAGTGAGTAAATTGGCCATTTTCATGCACTTTTAACCATTTCACAAATCTTGTCTTTTGGGCCCCTGGAAGCATGAAAATCACTTTAAACATGCTAATTTTAGCTCTAAAACTGATGATCTACATACAAATGTGAACTGATGTTCAAAAATAAAACATTTGAAAACGGACCATTTTTCACCTTTCTGCAGCATGACGTAATGGGGGGGTGTTATCTCTTTTGTCAAAAAGCACCTGTTTTTGCTTGAACATTAAATGCCTCCAAATGGTATTTAATTCACTTCCCGGGACCCTGGAAGCATGAAAATCACTTTAAACATGCTAATTTTAGCTCTAAAACTGATGATCTACCTACAAATGTGAACTGACTTTCAAAAATAAAACATTTGAAAACTGACAATTTTTCACCTTTCTGAAGCATGACGTAATGGGGGGTGTTATCTCTTTTGTCAAAAATCACCTGTTTTTGCTTGAACATTAAATGCCTCCAAATGGTATTTAATTCACTTCCCGGGCCCCTGGAAGCATGAAAATCACTTTAAACATGCTAATTTTAGCTCTAAAACTGATGATCTACCTACAAATGTGAACTGACGTTCAAAAATAAAACATTTGAAAACGGACCATTTTTCACCTTTCTGAAGCGTGACGTAATGGGGGGTGTTATCTCTTTTGTCAAAAATCACCTGTTTTTGCTTGAACATTAAATGCCTCCAAATGGTATTTAATTCACTTCCCGGGGTGAAGAAACACTTTTTGAGACCCCAGAGTGAGTAAATTGGCCATTTTCATGCACTTTTAACCATTTCACAAATATTGTGTTTTGGGCCCCTGGAAGCATGAAAATCACTTTAAACATGCTAATTTTAGCTCTAAAACTGATGATCTACCTACAAATGTGAACTGACGTTCAAAAATAAAACATTTGAAAACGGACCATTTTTCACCTTTCTGAAGCATGACGTAATGGGGGGGTGTTATCTCTTTTGTCAAAAATCACCTGTTTTTGCTTGAACATTAAATGCCTCCAAATGGTATTTAATTCACTTCCCGGGCCCCTGGAAGCATGAAAATCACTTTAAACATGCTAATTTTAGCTCTAAAACTGATGATCTACCTACAAATGTGAACTGACGTTCAAAAATAAAACATTTGAAAACGTACCATTTTTCACCTTTCTGAAGCATGACGTAATGGGGGGGTGTTATCTCTTTTGTCAAAAATCACCTGTTTTTGCTTGAACATTAAATGCCTCCAAATGGTATTTAATTCACTTCCCGGGGTGAAGAAACACTTTTTGAGACCTCAGAGTGAGTAAATTGGCCATTTTCATGCACTTTTAACCATTTCACAAATCTTGTGTTTTGGGCCCCTGGAAGCATGAAAATCACTTTAAACATGCTAATTTTAGCTCTAAAACTGATGATCTACCTACAAATGTGAACTGACGTTAAAAAATAAAACATTTGAAAACGGACAATTTTTCACCTTTCTGAAGCATGACGTAATGGGGGGTGTTATCTCTTTTGTCAAAAATCACCTGTTTTTGCTTGAACATTAAATGCCTCCAAATGGTATCTAATTCACTTCCCGGGCCCCTGGAAGCATGAAAATCACTTTAAACATGCTAATTTTAGCTCTAAAACTGATGATCTACCTACAAATGTGAACTGACGTTCAAAAATAAAACATTTGAAAACTGACCATTTTTTACCTTTCTGAAGCATGACGTAATGGGGGGGTGTTATCTCTTTTGTCAAAAATCACCTGTTTTTGCTTGAACATTAAATGCCTCCAAATGGTATTTAATTCACTTCCCGGGCCCCTGGAAGCATGAAAATCACTTTAAACATGCTAATTTTAGCTCTAAAACTGATGATCTACCTACAAATGTGAACTGACTTTCAAAAATAAAACATTTGAAAATGGACAATTTTTCACCTTTCTGAAGCATGACGTAATGGGGGGGGTGTTATCTCTTTTGTCAAAAATCACCTGTTTTTGCTTGAACATTAAATGCCTCCAAATGGTATTTAATTCACTTCCCGGGCCCCTGGAAGCATGAAAATCACTTTAAACATGCTAATTTTAGCTCTAAAACTGATGATCTACCTACAAATGTGAACTGACGTTCAAAAATAAAACATTTGAAAACGTACCATTTTTCACCTTTCTGAAGCGTGACGTAATGGGGGGGTGTTATCTCTTTTGTCAAAAATCACCTGTTTTTGCTTGAACATTTAATGCCTCCAAATGGTATTTAATTCACTTCCCGGGGTGAAGAAACACTTTTTGAGACCTCAGAGTGAGTAAATTGGCCATTTTCATGCACTTTTAACCATTTCACAAATCTTGTGTTTTGGGCCCCTGGAAGCATGAAAATCACTTTAAACATGCTAATTTTAGCTCTGAAACTGATGATCTACCTACAAATGTGAACTGACTTTCAAAAATAAAACATTTGAAAACGGACCATTTTTCACCTTTCTGAAGCATGACGTAATGGGGGGGTGTTATCTCTTTTGTCAAAAATCACCTGTTTTTGCTTGAACATTAAATGCCTCCAAATGGTATTTAATTCACTTCCCGGGCCCCGGGAAGCATGATAATCACTTTAAACATGCTAATTTTAGCTCTAAAACTGATGATCTACCTACAAATGTGAACTGACGTTCAAAAATAAAACATTTGAAAACGGACAATTTTTCACCTTTCTGAAGCATGACGTAATGGGGGGGTGTTATTTCTTTTGTCAAAAATCACCTGTTTTTGCTTGAACATTAAATGCCTCCAAATGGTATTTAATTCACTTCCCGGGCCCCTGGAAGCATGAAAATCACTTTAAACATGCTAATTTTAGCTCTAAAACTGATGATCTACCTACAAATGTGAACTGACGTTCAAAAATAAAACATTTGAAAACGGACCATTTTTCACCTTTCTGAAGCATGACGTAATGGGGGGGTGTTATCTCTTTTGTCAAAAATCACCTGTTTTTGCTTGAACATTAAATGCCTCCAAATGGTATTTAATTCACTACCCGGGCCCCTGGAAGCATGAAAATCACTTTAAACATGCTAATTTTAGCTCTAAAACTGATGATCTACCTACAAATATGAACTGACTTTCAAAAATAAAACATTTGAAAACGGACAATTTTTCACCTTTCTGAAGCATGACGTAATGGGGGGGTGTTATCTCTTTTGTCAAAAATCACCTGTTTTTGCTTGAACATTAAATGCCTCCAAATGGTATTTAATTCACTTCCCGGGCCCCTGGAAGCATGAAAATCACTTTAAACATGCACATTTTAGCTCTAAAACTGATGATCTACCTACAAATGTGAACTGACGTTCAAAAATAAAACATTTGAAAACGGACCATTTTTCACCTTTCTGAAGCGTGACGTAATGGGGGGGTGTTATCTCTTTTGTCAAAAATCACCTGTTTTTGCTTGAACATTAAATGCCTCCAAATGGTATTTAATTCACTTCCCGGGGTGAAGAAACACTTTTTGAGACCTCAGAGTGAGTAAATTGGCCATTTTCATGCACTTTTAACCATTTCACAAATCTTGTGTTTTGGGCCCCTGGAAGCATGAAAATCACTTTAAACATGCTAATTTTAGCTCTAAAACTGATGATCTACCTACAAATGTGAACTGACGTTCAAAAATAAAACATTTGAAAACGGACCATTTTTCACCTTTCTGCAGCATGACGTAATGGGGGGTGTTATCTCTTTTGTCAAAAATCACCTGTTTTTGCTTGAACATTAAATGCCTCCAAATGGTATTTAATTCACTTCCCGGGCGCCTGGAAGCATGAAAATCACTTTAAACATGCTAATTTTAGCTCTAAAACTGATGATCTACCTACAAATGTGAACTGACGTTCAAAAATAAAACATTTGAAAACTGACCATTTTTTACCTTTCTGAAGCATGACGTAATGGGGGGGTGTTATCTCTTTTGTCAAAAATCACCTGTTTTTGCTTGAACATTAAATGCCTCCAAATGGTATTTAATTCACTTCCCGGGCCCCTGGAAGCATGAAAATCACTTTAAACATGCTAATTTTAGCTCTAAAACTGATGATCTACCTACAAATGTGAACTGACTTTCAAAAATAAAACATTTGAAAATGGACAATTTTTCACCTTTCTGAAGCATGACGTAATGGGGGGGGTGTTATCTCTTTTGTCAAAAATCACCTGTTTTTGCTTGAACATTAAATGCCTCCAAATGGTATTTAATTCACTTCCCGGGCCCCTGGAAGCATGAAAATCACTTTAAACATGCTAATTTTAGCTCTAAAACTGATGATCTACCTACAAATGTGAACTGACGTTCAAAAATAAAACATTTGAAAACGTACCATTTTTCACCTTTCTGAAGCGTGACGTAATGGGGGGGTGTTATCTCTTTTGTCAAAAATCACCTGTTTTTGCTTGAACATTTAATGCCTCCAAATGGTATTTAATTCACTTCCCGGGGTGAAGAAACACTTTTTGAGACCTCAGAGTGAGTAAATTGGCCATTTTCATGCACTTTTAACCATTTCACAAATCTTGTGTTTTGGGCCCCTGGAAGCATGAAAATCACTTTAAACATGCTAATTTTAGCTCTGAAACTGATGATCTACCTACAAATGTGAACTGACTTTCAAAAATAAAACATTTGAAAACGGACCATTTTTCACCTTTCTGAAGCATGACGTAATGGGGGGGTGTTATCTCTTTTGTCAAAAATCACCTGTTTTTGCTTGAACATTAAATGCCTCCAAATGGTATTTAATTCACTTCCCGGGCCCCTGGAAGCATGAAAATCACTTTAAACATGCTAATTTTAGCTCTAAAACTGATGATCTACCTACAAATGTGAACTGACGTTCAAAAATAAAACATTTGAAAACGGACAATTTTTCACCTTTCTGAAGCATGACGTAATGGGGGGGTGTTATTTCTTTTGTCAAAAATCACCTGTTTTTGCTTGAACATTAAATGCCTCCAAATGGTATTTAATTCACTTCCCGGGCCCCTGGAAGCATGAAAATCACTTTAAACATGCTAATTTTAGCTCTAAAACTGATGATCTACCTACAAATGTGAACTGACGTTCAAAAATAAAACATTTGAAAACGGACCATTTTTCACCTTTCTGAAGCATGACGTAATGGGGGGGTGTTATCTCTTTTGTCAAAAATCACCTGTTTTTGCTTGAACATTAAATGCCTCCAAATGGTATTTAATTCACTACCCGGGCCCCTGGAAGCATGAAAATCACTTTAAACATGCTAATTTTAGCTCTAAAACTGATGATCTACCTACAAATATGAACTGACTTTCAAAAATAAAACATTTGAAAACGGACAATTTTTCACCTTTCTGAAGCATGACGTAATGGGGGGGTGTTATCTCTTTTGTCAAAAATCACCTGTTTTTGCTTGAACATTAAATGCCTCCAAATGGTATTTAATTCACTTCCCGGGCCCCTGGAAGCATGAAAATCACTTTAAACATGCACATTTTAGCTCTAAAACTGATGATCTACCTACAAATGTGAACTGACGTTCAAAAATAAAACATTTGAAAACGGACCATTTTTCACCTTTCTGAAGCGTGACGTAATGGGGGGGTGTTATCTCTTTTGTCAAAAATCACCTGTTTTTGCTTGAACATTAAATGCCTCCAAATGGTATTTAATTCACTTCCCGGGGTGAAGAAACACTTTTTGAGACCTCAGAGTGAGTAAATTGGCCATTTTCATGCACTTTTAACCATTTCACAAATCTTGTGTTTTGGGCCCCTGGAAGCATGAAAATCACTTTAAACATGCTAATTTTAGCTCTAAAACTGATGATCTACCTACAAATGTGAACTGACGTTCAAAAATAAAACATTTGAAAACTGACCATTTTTCACCTTTCTGAAGCATGACGTAATGGGGGGGGGTGTTATCTCTTTTGTCAAAAATCACCTGTTTTTGCTTGAACATTAAATGCCTCCAAATGGTATTTAATTCACTTCCCGGGCCCCTGGAAGCATGAAAATCACTTTAAACATGCTAATTTTAGCTTTAAAACTGATGATCTACCTACAAATGTGAACTGACGTTCAAAAATAAAACATTTGAAAACGGACCATTTTTCACCTTTCTGAAGCGTGACGTAATGGGGGGGTGTTATCTCTTTTGTCAAAAATCACCTGTTTTTGCTTGAACATTAAATGCCTCCAAATGGTATTTAATTCACTTCCCGGGGTGAAGAAACACTTTTTGAGACCCCAGAGTGAGTAAATTGGCCATTTTCATGCACTTTTAACCATTTCACAAATATTGTGTTTTGGGCCCCTGGAAGCATGAAAATCACTTTAAACATGCTAATTTTAGCTCTAAAACTGATGATCTACCTACAAATGTGAACTGACGTTCAAAAATAAAACATTTGAAAACGGACCATTTTTCACCTTTCTGAAGCATGACGTAATGGGGGGGTGTTATCTCTTTTGTCAAAAATCACCTGTTTTTGCTTGAACATTAAATGCCTCCAAATGGTATTTAATTCACTACCCGGGCCCCTGGAAGCATGAAAATCACTTTAAACATGCTAATTTTAGCTCTAAAACTGATGATCTACCTACAAATGTGAACTGACGTTCAAAAATAAAACATTTGAAAACGTACCATTTTTCACCTTTCTGAAGCATGACGTAATGGGGGGGTGTTATCTCTTTTGTCAAAAATCACCTGTTTTTGCTTGAACATTAAATGCCTCCAAATGGTATTTAATTCACTTCCCGGGGTGAAGAAACACTTTTTGAGACCTCAGAGTGAGTAAATCGGCCATTTTCATGCACTTTTAACCATTTCACAAATCTTGTGTTTTGGGCCCCTGGAAGCATGAAAATCACTTTAAACATGCTAATTTTAGCTCTAAAACTGATGATCTACCTACAAATGTGAACTGACGTTTAAAAATAAAACATTTGAAAACGGACCATTTTTCACCTTTCTGCAGCATGACGTAATGGGGGGGTGTTATCTCTTTTGTCAAAAATCACCTGTTTTTGCTTGAACATTAAATGCCTCCAAATGGTATTTAATTCACTTCCCGGGCCCCTGGAAGCATGAAAATCACTTTAAACATGCTTATTTTAGCTCTAAAACTGATGATCTACCTACAAATGTGAACTGACGTTCAAAAATAAAACATTTGAAAACGGACCATTTTTCACCTTCCTGAAGCATGACGTAATGGGGGGGGTGTTATCACTTTTGTCAAAAATCACCTGTTTTTGCTTGAACATTAAAGCCTCCAAATGATATTTAATTCACTTCCCGGGCCCCTGGAAGCATGAAAATCACTTTAAACATGCTAATTTTAGCTCTAAAACTGATGATCTACCTACAAATGTGAACTGACGTTCAAAAATAAAACATTTGAAAACGGACCATTTTTCACCTTTCTGAAGCATGACATAATGAGGGGGTGTTATCCCTTTTGTCAAAAATCACCTGTTTTTGCTTGAACATTAAATGCCTCCAAATGGTATTTAATTCACTTCCCGGGCCCCTGGAAGCATGAAAATCACTTTAAACATGCTTATTTTAGCTCTAAAACTGATGATCTACCTACAAATGTGAACTGACGTTCAAAAATAAAACATTTGAAAACTGACCATTTTTCACCTTTCTGAAGCATGACGTAATGGGGGGGTGTTATCTCTTTTGTCAAAAATTACCTGTTTTTGCTTGAACATTAAATGCCTCCAAATGGTATTTAATTCACTTCCCGGGCCCCTGGAAGCATGAAAATCACTTTAAACATGCTAATTTTAGCTCTAAAACTGATGATCTACCTACAAATGTGAACTGACGTTCAAAAATAAAACATTTGAAAACGTACCATTTTTCACCTTTCTGAAGCATGACGTAATGGGGGGGTGTTATCTCTTTTGTCAAAAATCACCTGTTTTTGCTTGAACATTAAATGCCTCCAAATGGTATTTAATTCACTTCCCGGGGTGAAGAAACACTTTTTGAGACCTCAGAGTGAGTAAATTGGCCATTTTCATGCACTTTTAACCATTTCACAAATCTTGTGTTTTGGGCCCCTGGAAGCATGAAAATCACTTTAAACATGCTAATTTTAGCTCTGAAACTGATGATCTACCTACAAATGTGAACTGACGTTCAAAAATAAAACATTTGAAAACGGACCATTTTTCACCTTTCTGAAGCATGACGTAATGGGGGGGTGTTATCTCTTTTGTCAAAAATCACCTGTTTTTGCTTGAACATTAAATGCCTCCAAATGGTATTTAATTCACTACCCGGGCCCCTGGAAGCATGAAAATCACTTTAAACATGCTAATTTTAGCTCTAAAACTGATGATCTACCTACAAATGTGAACTGACGTTCAAAAATAAAACATTTGAAAACGTACCATTTTTCACCTTTCTGAAGCATGACGTAATGGGGGGGTGTTATCTCTTTTGTCAAAAATCACCTGTTTTTGCTTGAACATTAAATGCCTCCAAATGGTATTTAATTCACTTCCCGGGGTGAAGAAACACTTTTTGAGACCTCAGAGTGAGTAAATCGGCCATTTTCATGCACTTTTAACCATTTCACAAATCTTGTGTTTGGGCCCCTGGAAGCATGAAAATCACTTTAAACATGCTAATTTTAGCTCTAAAACTGATGATCTACCTACAAATGTGAACTGACGTTTAAAAATAAAACATTTGAAAACGGACCATTTTTCACCTTTCTGCAGCATGACGTAATGGGGGGGTGTTATCTCTTTTGTCAAAAATCACCTGTTTTTGCTTGAACATTAAATGCCTCCAAATGGTATTTAATTCACTTCCCGGGCCCCTGGAAGCATGAAAATCACTTTAAACATGCTTATTTTAGCTCTAAAACTGATGATCTACCTACAAATGTGAACTGACGTTCAAAAATAAAACATTTGAAAACGGACCATTTTTCACCTTCCTGAAGCATGACGTAATGGGGGGGTGTTATCACTTTTGTCAAAAATCACCTGTTTTTGCTTGAACATTAAAGCCTCCAAATGGTATTTAATTCACTTCCCGGGCCCCTGGAAGCATGAAAATCACTTTAAACATGCTTATTTTAGCTCTAAAACTGATGATCTACCTACAAATGTGAACTGACGTTCAAAAATAAAACATTTGAAAACTGACCATTTTTCACCTTTCTGAAGCATGACGTAATGGGGGGGTGTTATCTCTTTTGTCAAAAATCACCTGTTTTTGCTTGAACATTAAATGCCTCCAAATGGTATTTAATTCACTTCCCGGGCCCCTGGAAGCATGAAAATCACTTTAAACATGCTAATTTTAGCTCTAAAACTGATGATCTACCTACAAATGTGAACTGACTTTCAAAAATAAAACATTTGAAAACGGACCATTTTTCACCTTTTTGAAGCATGACGTAATGGGGGGGTGTTATCTCTTTTGTCAAAAATCACCTGTTTTTGCTTGAACATTAAATGCCTCCAAATGGTATTTAATTCACTTCCCCGGCCCCTGGAAGCATGAAAATCACTTTAAACATGCTAATTTTAGCTCTAAAACTGATGATCTACCTACAAATGTGAACTGACGTTCAAAAATAAAACATTTGAAAACGGACAATTTTTCACCTTTCTGAAGCATGACGTAATGGGGGGGTGTTATCTCTTTTGTCAAAAATCACCTGTTTTTGCTTGAACATTAAATGCCTCCAAATGGTATTTAATTCACTTCCCGGGCCCCTGGAAGCATGAAAATCACTTTAAACATGCTAATTTTAGCTCTAAAACTGATGATCTACCTACAAATGTGAACTGACTTTCAAAAATAAAACATTTGAAGTCGGACAATTTTTCACCTTTCTGAAGCATGACGTAATGGGGGGGGGTGTTATCTCTTTTGTCAAAAATCACCTGTTTTTGCTTGAACATTAAATGCCTCCAAATGGTATTTAATTCACTTCCCGGGCCCCTGGAAGCATGAAAATCACTTTAAACATGCTAATTTTAGCTCTAAAACTGATGATCTACCTACAAATGTGAACTGACGTTCAAAAATAAAACATTTGAAAACGTACCATTTTTCACCTTTCTGAAGCATGACGTAATGGGGGGGTGTTATCTCTTTTGTCAAAAATCACCTGTTTTTGCTTGAACATTAAATGCCTCCAAATGGTATTTAATTCACTTCCCGGGGTGAAGAAACACTTTTTGAGACCTCCGAGTGAGTAAATTGGCCATTTTCATGCACTTTTAACCATTTCACAAATCTTGTGTTTTGGGCCCCTGGAAGCATGAAAATCACATTAAACATGCTAATTTTAGCTCTGAAACTGATGATCTACCTACAAATGTGAACTGACTTTCAAAAATAAAACATTTGAAAACGGACCATTTTTCACCTTTCTGAAGCATGACGTAATGGGGGGGTGTTATCTCTTTTGTCAAAAATCACCTGTTTTTGCTTGAACATTAAATGCCTCCAAATGGTATTTAATTCACTTCCCGGGCCCCTGGAAGCATGAAAATCACTTTAAACATGCTAATTTTAGCTCTAAAACTGATGATCTACCTACAAATGTGAACTGACGTTCAAAAATAAAACATTTGAAAACGGACAATTTTTCACCTTTCTGAAGCATGACGTAATGGGGGGGTGTTATCTCTTTTGTCAAAAATCACCTGTTTTTGCTTGAACATTAAATGCCTCCAAATGGTATTTAATTCACTTCCCGGGCCCCTGGAAGCATGAAAATCACTTTAAACATGCTAATTTTAGCTCTAAAACTGATGATCTACCTACAAATGTGAACTGACGTTCAAAAATAAAACATTTGAAAACGGACCATTTTTCACCTTTCTGAAGCATGACGTAATGGGGGGTGTTATCTCTTTTGTCAAAAATCACCTGTTTTTGCTTGAACATTAAATGCCTCCAAATGGTATTTAATTCACTAGCCGGGCCCCTGGAAGCATGAAAATCACTTTAAACATGCTAATTTTAGCACTAAAACTGATGATCTACCTACAAATATGAACTGACTTTCAAAAATAAAACATTTGAAAACGGACAATTTTTCACCTTTCTGAAGCATGACGTAATGGGGGGGTGTTATCTCTTTTGTCAAAAATCACCTGTTTTTGCTTGAACATTAAATGCCTCCAAATTGTATTTAATTCACTTCCCGGGCCCCTGGAAGCATGAAAATCACTTTAAACATGCAAATTTTAGCTCTAAAACTGATGATCTACCTACAAATGTGAACTGACGTTCAAAAATAAAACATTTGAAAACGGACCATTTTTCACCTTTCTGAAGCATGACGTAATGGGGGGGTGTTATCTCTTTTGTCAAAAATCACCTGTTTTTGCTTGAACATTAAATGCCTCCAAATGGTATTTAATTCACTTCCCGGGGTGAAGAAACACTTTTTGAGACCTCAGAGTGAGTAAATTGGCCATTTTCATGCACTTTTAACCATTTCACAAATCTTGTGTTTTTGGCCCCTGGAAGCATGAAAATCACTTTAAACATGCTAATTTTAGCTCTAAAACTGATGATCTACCTACAAATGTGAACTGACGTTCAAAAATAAAACATTTGAAAACGGACCATTTTTCACCTTTCTGCAGCATGACGTAATGGGGGGGTGTTATCTCTTTTGTCAAAAATCACCTGTTTTTGCTTGAACATTAAATGCCTCCAAATGGTATTTAATTCACTTCCCGGGCGCCTGGAAGCATGAAAATCACTTTAAACATGCTAATTTTAGCTCTAAAACTGATGATCTACCTACAAATGTGAACTGACGTTCAAAAATAAAACATTTGAAAACTGACCATTTTTCACCTTTCTGAAGCATGACGTAATGGGGGGGTGTTATCTCTTTTGTCAAAAATCACCTGTTTTTGCTTGAACATTAAATGCCTCCAAATGGTATTTAATTCACTTCCCGGGCCCCTGGAAGCATGAAAATCACTTTAAACATGCTAATTTTAGCTCTAAAACTGATAATCTACCTACAAATGTGAACTGACGTTCAAAAATAAAACATTTGAAAACGGACATTTTTCACCTTTCTGAAGCGTGACGTAATGGGGGGGTGTTATCTCTTTTGTCAAAAATCACCTGTTTTTGCTTGAACATTAAATGCCTCCAAATGGTATTTAATTCACTTCCCGGGGTGAAGAAACACTTTTTGAGACCCCAGAGTGAGTACATTGGCCATTTTCATGCACTTTTAACCATTTCACAAATATTGTGTTTTGGGCCCCTGGAAGCATGAAAATCACTTTAAACATGCTAATTTTAGCTCTAAAACTGATGATCTACCTACAAATGTGAACTGACGTTCAAAAATAAAACATTTGAAAACGGACCATTTTTCACCTTTCTGAAGCATGACGTAATGGGGGGGTGTTATCTCTTTTGATAAAAATCACCTGTTTTTGCTTGAACATTAAATGCCTCCAAATGGTATTTAATTCACTTCCCGGGCCCCTGGAAGCATGAAAATCACTTTAAACATGCTAATTTTAGCTCTAAAACTGATGATCTACCTACAAATGTGAACTGAGGTTCAAAAAGTAAAACATTTGAAAACGTACCATTTTTCACCTTTCTGAAGCATGACGTAATGGGGGGGTGTTATCTCTTTTGTCAAAAATCACCTGTTTTTGCTTGAACATTAAATGCCTCCAAATGGTATTTAATTCACTTCCCGGGGTGAGGAAACACTTTTTGAGACCTCAGAGTGAGTAAATTGGCCATTTTCATGCACTTTTAACCATTTCACAAATCTTGTGTTTTGGGCCCCTGGAAGCATGAAAATCACTTTAAACATGCTAATTTTAGCTCTAAAACTGATGATCTACCTACAAATGTGAACTGACGTTAAAAAATAAAACATTTGAAAACAGACCATTTTTCACCTTTCTGCAGCATGATGTAATGGGGGGGTGTTATCTCTTTTGTCAAAAATCACCTGTTTTTGCTTGAACATTAAATGCCTCCAAATGGTATTTAATTCACTTCCCGGGCCCCTGGAAGCATGAAAATCACTTTAAACATGCTTATTTTAGCTCTAAAACTGATGATCTACCTACAAATGTGAACTGACGTTCAAAAATAAAACATTTGAAAACGGACCATTTTTCACCTTTCTGAAGCATGACGTAATGGGGGGGTGTTATCACTTTTGTCAAAAATCACCTGTTTTTGCTTGAACATTAAAGCCTCCAAATGGTATTTAATTCACTTCCCGGGCCCCTGGAAGCATGAAAATCACTTTAAACATGCTTATTTTAGCTCTAAAACTGATGATCTACCTACAAATGTGAACTGACGTTCAAAAATAAAACATTTGAAAACTGACCATTTTTCACCTTTCTGAAGCATGACGTAATGGGGGGGTGTTATCTCTTTTGTCAAAAATCACCTGTTTTTGCTTGAACATTAAATGCCTCCAAATGGTATTTAATTCACTTCCCGGGCCCCTGGAAGCATGAAAATCACTTTAAACATGCTAATTTTAGCTCTAAAACTGATGATCTACCTACAAATGTGAACTGACTTTCAAAAATAAAACATTTGAAAACGGACAATTTTTCACCTTTCTGAAGCATGACGTAATGGGGGGGTGTTATCTCTTTTGTCAAAAATCACCTGTTTTTGCTTGAACATTAAATGCCTCCAAAAGGTATTTAATTCACTTCCCGGGCCCCTGGAAGCATGAAAATAACTTTAAACATGCTGATTTTAGATCTAAAACTGATGATCTACCTACAAATGTGAACTGACGTTCAAAAATAAAACATTTGAAAACAGACCATTTTTCACCTTTCTGAAGCGTGACGTAATGGGGGGGTGTTATCTCTTTTGTCAAAAATCACCTGTTTTTGCTTGAACATTAAATGCCTCCAAATGGTATTTAATTCACTTCCCGGGCCCCTGGAAGCATGAAAATCACTTTAAACATGCTAATTTTAGCTCTAAAACTGATGATCTACCTACAAATGTGAACTGACGTTCAAAAATAAAACATTTGAAAACGGACCATTTTTCACCTTTCTGAAGCATGACGTAATGGGGGGGTGTTATCTCTTTTGTCAAAAATCACCTGTTTTTGCTTGAACATTAAATGCCTCCAAATGGTATTTAATTCACTACCCGGGCCCCTGTAAGCATGAAAATCACTTTAAACATGCTAATTTTAGCTCTAAAACTGATGATCTACCTACAAATATGAACTGACTTTCAAAAATAAAACATTTGAAAACGGACAATTTTTCACCTTTCTGAAGCATGACGTAATGGGGGGGTGTTATCTCTTTTGTCAAAAATCACCTGTTTTTGCTTGAACATTAAATGCCTCCAAATGGTATTTAATTCACTTCCCGGGCCCCTGGAAGCATGAAAATCACTTTAAACATGCAAATTTTAGCTCTAAAACTGATGATCTACCTACAAATGTGAACTGACGTTCAAAAATAAAACATTTGAAAACGGACCATTTTTCACCTTTCTGAAGCATGACGTAATGGGGGGGTGTTATCTCTTTTGTCAAAAATCACCTGTTTTTGCTTGAACATTAAATGCCTCCAAATGGTATTTAATTCACTTCCCGGGGTGAAGAAACACTTTTTGAGACCTCAGAGTGAGTAAATTGGCCATTTTCATGCACTTTTAACCATTTCACAAATCTTGTGTTTTTGGCCCCTGGAAGCATGAAAATCACTTTAAACATGCTAATTTTAGCTCTAAAACTGATGATCTACCTACAAATGTGAACTGACGTTCAAAAATAAAACATTTGAAAACGGACCATTTTTCACCTTTCTGCAGCATGATGTAATGGGGGGGTGTTATCTCTTTTGTCAAAAATCACCTGTTTTTGCTTGAACATTAAATGCCTCCAAATGGTATTTAATTCACTTCCCGGGCGCCTGGAAGCATGAAAATCACTTTAAACATGCTAATTTTAGCTCTAAAACTGATGATCTACCTACAAATGTGAACTGACGTTCAAAAATAAAACATTTGAAAACTGACCATTTTTCACCTTTCTGAAGCATGACGTAATGGGGGGGTGTTATCTGTTTTGTCAAAAATCACCTGTTTTTGCTTGAACATTAAATGCCTCCAAATGGTATTTAATTCACTTCCCGGGCCCCTGGAAGCATGAAAATCACTTTAAACATGCAAATTTTAGCTCTAAAACTGATGATCTACCTACAAATGTGAACTGACGTTCAAAAATAAAACATTTGAAAACGGACCATTTTTCACCTTTCTGAAGCGTGACGTAATGGGGGGGTGTTATCTCTTTTGTCAAAAATCACCTGTTTTTGCTTGAACATTAAATGCCTCCAAATGGTATTTAATTCACTTCCCGGGGTGAAGAAACACTTTTTGAGACCCCAGAGTGAGTAAATTGGCCATTTTCATGCACTTTTAACCATTTCACAAATATTGTGTTTTGGGCCCCTGGAAGCATGAAAATCACTTTAAACATGCTAATTTTAGCTCTAAAACTGATGATCTACAAACAAATGTGAACTGACGTTCAAAAATAAAACATTTGAAAACGTACCATTTTTCACCTTTCTGAAGCATGACGTAATGGGGGGGTGTTATCTCTTTTGTCAAAAATCACCTGTTTTTGCTTGAACATTAAATGCCTCCAAATGGTATCTAATTCACTTCCCGGGCCCCTGGAAGCATGAAAATCACTTTAAACATGCTAATTTTAGCTCTAAAACTGATGATCTACCTACAAATGTGAACTGACGTTAAAAAATAAAACATTTGAAAACGGACCATTTTTCACCTTTCTGCAGCATGATGTAATGGGGGGGTGTTATCTCTTTTGTCAAAAATCACCTGTTTTTGCTTGAACATTAAATGCCTCCAAATGGTATTTAATTCACTTCCCGGGCCCCTGGAAGCATGAAAATCACTTTAAACATGCTTATTTTAGCTCTAAAACTGATGATCTACCTACAAATGTGAACTGACGTTCAAAAATAAAACATTTGAAAACGGACCATTTTTCACCTTTCTGAAGCATGACGTAATGGGGGGTGTTATCACTTTTGTCAAAAATCACCTGTTTTTGCTTGAACATTAAAGCCTCCAAATGGTATTTAATTCACTTCCTGGGCCCCTGGAAGCATGAAAATCACTTTAAACATGCTTATTTTAGCTCTAAAACTGATGATCTACCTACAAATGTGAACTGACGTTAAAAAATAAAACATTTGAAAACTGACCATTTTTCACCTTTCTGAAGCATGACGTAATGGGGGGGTGTTATCTCTTTTGTCAAAAATCACCTGTTTTTGCTTGAACATTAAATGCCTCCAAATGGTATTTAATTCACTTCCCGGTCCCCTGGAAGCATGAAAATCACTTTAAACATGCTAATTTTAGCTCTAAAACTGATGATCTACCTACAAATGTGAACTGACTTTCAAAAATAAAACATTTGAAAACGGACAATTTTTCACCTTTCTGAAGCATGACGTAATGGGGGGGTGTTATCTCTTTTGTCAAAAATCACCTGTTTTTGCTTGAACATTAAATGCCTCCAAAAGGTATTTAATTCACTTCCCGGGCCCCTGGAAGCATGAAAATAACTTTAAACATGCTGATTTTAGCTCTAAAACTGATGATCTACCTACAAATGTGAACTGACGTTCAAAAATAAAACATTTGAAAACAGACCATTTTTCACCTTTCTGAAGCGTGACGTAATGGGGGGGTGTTATCTCTTTTGTCAAAAATCACCTGTTTTTGCTTGAACATTAAATGCCTCCAAATGGTATTTAATTCACTTCCCGGGCCCCTGGAAGCATGAAAATCACTTTAAACATGCTAATTTTAGCTCTAAAACTGATGATCTACCTACAAATGTAAACTGACGTTCAAAAATAAAACATTTGAAAACGGACCATTTTTCACCTTTCTGAAGCATGACGTAATGGGGGGGTGTTATCTCTTTTGTCAAAAATCACCTGTTTTTGCTTGAACATTAAATGCCTCCAAATGGTATTTAATTCACTACCCGGGCCCCTGTAAGCATGAAAATCACTTTAAACATGCTAATTTTAGCTCTAAAACTGATGATCTACCTACAAATATGAACTGACTTTCAAAAATAAAACATTTGAAAACGGACAATTTTTCACCTTTCTGAAGCATGACGTAATGGGGGGGTGTTATCTCTTTTGTCAAAAATCACCTGTTTTTGCTTGAACATTAAATGCCTCCAAATGGTATTTAATTCACTTCCCGGGCCCCTGGAAGCATGAAAATCACTTTAAACATGCAAATTTTAGCTCTAAAACTGATGATCTACCTACAAATGTGAACTGACGTTCAAAAATAAAACATTTGAAAACGGACCATTTTTCACCTTTCTGAAGCGTGACGTAATGGGGGGTGTTATCTCTTTTGTCAAAAATCACCTGTTTTTGCTTGAACATTAAATGCCTCCAAATGGTATTTAATTCACTTCCCGGGGTGAAAAAACACTTTTTGAGACCTCAGAGTGAGTAAATTGGCCATTTTCATGCACTTTTAACCATTTCACAAATCTTGTGTTTTGGGCCCCTGGAAGCATGAAAATCACTTTAAACATGCTAATTTTAGCTCTAAAACTGATGATCTACCTACAAATGTGAACTGACGTTCAAAAATAAAACATTTGAAAACGGACCATTTTTCACCTTTCTGCAGCATGACGTAATGGGGGGGTGTTATCTCTTTTGTCAAAAATCACCTGTTTTTGCTTGAACATTAAATGCCTCCAAATGGTATTTAATTCACTTCCCGGGCGCCTGGAAGCATGAAAATCACTTTAAACATGCTAATTTTAGCTCTAAAACTGATGATCTACCTACAAATGTGAACTGACGTTCAAAAATAAAACATTTGAAAACTGACCATTTTTCACCTTTCTGAAGCATGACATAATGGGGGGGTGTTATCTCTTTTGTCAAAAATCACCTGTTTTTGCTTGAACATTAAATGCCTCCAAATGGTATTTAATTCACTTCCCGGGCCCCTGGAAGCATGAAAATCACTTTAAAAATGCTAATTTTAGCTCTAAAACTGATGATCTACCTACAAATGTGAACTGACTTTCAAAAATAAAACATTTGAAAACTGACAATTTTTCACCTTTCTGAAGCATGACGTAATGGGGGGGTGTTATCTCTTTTGTCAAAAATCACCTGTTTTTGCTTGAACATTAAATGCCTCCAAATGGTATTTAATTCACTTCCCGGGCCCCTGGAAGCATGAAAATCACTTTAAACATGCAAATTTTAGCTCTAAAACTGATGATCTACCTACAAATGTGAACTGACGTTCAAAAATAAAACATTTGAAAACGGACCATTTTTCACCTTTCTGAAGCGTGACGTAATGAGGGGGTGTTATCTCTTTTGTCAAAAATCACCTGTTTTTGCTTGAACATTAAATGCCTCCAAATGGTATTTAATTCACTTCCCGGGGTGAAGAAACACTTTTTGAGACCTCAGAGTGAGTAAATTGGCCATTTGCATGCACTTTTAACCATTTCACAAATCTTGTGTTTTGGGCCCCTGGAAGCATGAAAATCACTTTAAACATGCTAATTTTAGCTCTAAAACTGATGATCTACCTACAAATGTGAACTGACGTTCAAAAATAAAACATTTGAAAACGGACCATTTTTCACCTTTCTGCAGCATGACGTAATGGGGGGGTGTTATCTCTTTTGTCAAAAATCACCTGTTTTTGCTTGAACATTAAATGCCTCCAAATGGTATTTAATTCACTTCCCGGGCGCCTGGAAGCATGAAAATCACTTTAAACATGCTAATTTTAGCTCTAAAACTGATGATCTACCTACAAATGTGAACTGACGTTCAAAAATAAAACATTTGAAAACTGACAATTTTTCACCTTTCTGAAGCATGACGTAATGGGGGGGTGTTATCTCTTTTGTCAAAAATCACCTGTTTTTGCTTGAACATTAAATGCCTCCAAATGGTATTTAATTCACTTCCCGGGCGCCTGGAAGCATGAAAATCACTTTAAACATGCTAATTTTAGCTCTAAAACTGATGATCTACCTACAAATGTGAACTGACTTTCAAAAATAAAACATTTGAAAACTGACAATTTTTCATCTTTCTGAAGCATGACGTAATGGGGGGGTGTTATCTCTTTTGTCAAAAATCACCTGTTTTTGCTTGAACATTAAATGCCTCCAAATGGTATTTAATTCACTTCCCGGGCCCCTGGAAGCATGAAAATCACTTTAAACATGCTAATTTTAGCTCTAAAACTGATGATCTACCTACAAATGTGAACTGACGTTCAAAAATAAAACATTTGAAAACGGACCATTTTTCACCTTTCTGAAGCGTGACGTAATGGGGGGGTGTTATCTCTTTTGTCAAAAATCACCTGTTTTTGCTTGAACATTAAATGCCTCCAAATGGTATTTAATTCACTTCCCGGGGTGAAGAAACACTTTTTGAGACCCCAGAGTGAGTAAATTGGCCATTTTCATGCACTTTTAACCATTTCACAAATATTGTGTTTTGGGCCCCTGGAAGCATGAAAATCACTTTAAACATGCTAATTTTAGCTCTAAAACTGATGATCTACCTACAAATGTGAACTGACGTTCAAAAATAAAACATTTGAAAACGGACCATTTTTCACCTTTCTGAAGCATGACGTAATGGGGGGGTGTTATCTCTTTTGTCAAAAATCACCTGTTTTTGCTTGAACATTAAATGCCTCCAAATGGTATTTAATTCACTTCCCGGGCCCCTGGAAGCATGAAAATCACTTTAAACATGCTAATTTTAGCTCTAAAACTGATGATCTACCTACAAATGTGAACTGACGTTCAAAAATAAAACATTTGAAAACGTTCCATTTTTCACCTTTCTGAAGCATGACGTAATGGGGGGGTGTTATCTCTTTTGTCAAAAATCACCTGTTTTTGCTTGAACATTAAATGCCTCCAAATGGTATTTAATTCACTTCCCGGGGTGAAGAAACACTTTTTGAGACCTCAGAGTGAGTAAATTGGCCATTTTCATGCACTTTTAACCATTTCACAAATCTTGTGTTTTGGGCCCCTGGAAGCATGAAAATCACTTTAAACATGCTAATTTTAGCTCTAAAACTGATGATCTACCTACAAATGTGAACTGACGTTAAAAAATAAAACATTTGAAAACGGACAATTTTTCACCTTTCTGAAGCATGACGTAATGGGGGGTGTTATCTCTTTTGTCAAAAATCACCTGTTTTTGCTTGAACATTAAATGCCTCCAAATGGTATCTAATTCACTTCCCGGGCCCCTGGAAGCATGAAAATCACTTTAAACATGCTAATTTTAGCTCTAAAACTGATGATCTACCTACAAATGTGAACTGACGTTCAAAAATAAAACATTTGAAAACTGACCATTTTTTACCTTTCTGAAGCATGACGTAATGGGGGGGTGTTATCTCTTTTGTCAAAAATCACCTGTTTTTGCTTGAACATTAAATGCCTCCAAATGGTATTTAATTCACTTCCCGGGCCCCTGGAAGCATGAAAATCACTTTAAACATGCTAATTTTAGCTCTAAAACTGATGATCTACCTACAAATGTGAACTGACTTTCAAAAATAAAACATTTGAAAACGGACAATTTTTCACCTTTCTGAAGCATGACGTAATGGGGGGGTGTTATCTCTTTTGTCAAAAATCACCTGTTTTTGCTTGAACATTAAATGCCTCCAAATGGTATTTAATTCACTTCCCGGGGTGAAGAAACACTTTTTGAGACCTCAGAGTGAGTAAATTGGCCATTTTCATGCACTTTTAACCATTTCACAAATCTTGTCTTTTGGGCCCCTGGAAGCATGAAAATCACTTTAAACATGCTAATTTTAGCTCTAAAACTGATGATCTACATACAAATGTGAACTGATGTTCAAAAATAAAACATTTGAAAACGGACCATTTTTCACCTTTCTGCAGCATGACGTAATGGGGGGGTGTTATCTCTTTTGTCAAAAAGCACCTGTTTTTGCTTGAACATTAAATGCCTCCAAATGGTATTTAATTCACTTCCCGGGACCCTGGAAGCATGAAAATCACTTTAAACATGCTAATTTTAGCTCTACAACTGATGATCTACCTACAAATGTGAACTGACTTTCAAAAATAAAACATTTGAAAACTGACAATTTTTCACCTTTCTGAAGCATGACGTAATGGGGGGGTGTTATCTCTTTTGTCAAAAATCACCTGTTTTTGCTTGAACATTAAATGCCTCCAAATGGTATTTAATTCACTTCCCGGGCCCCTGGAAGCATGAAAATCACTTTAAACATGCTAATTTTAGCTCTAAAACTGATGATCTACCTACAAATGTGAACTGACGTTCAAAAATAAAACATTTGAAAACGGACCATTTTTCACCTTTCTGAAGCGTGACGTAATGGGGGGTGTTATCTCTTTTGTCAAAAATCACCTGTTTTTGCTTGAACATTAAATGCCTCCAAATGGTATTTAATTCACTTCCCGGGCCCCTGGAAGCATGAAAATCACTTTAAACATGCACATTTTAGCTCTAAAACTGATGATCTACCTACAAATGTGAACTGACGTTCAAAAATAAAACATTTGAAAACGGACCATTTTTCACCTTTCTGAAGCGTGACGTAATGGGGGGTGTTATCTCTTTTGTCAAAAATCACCTGTTTTTGCTTGAACATTAAATGCCTCCAAATGGTATTTAATTCACTTCCCGGGGTGAAGAAACACTTTTTGAGACCTCAGAGTGAGTAAATCGGCCATTTTCATGCACTTTTAACCATTTCACAAATCTTGTGTTTTGGGCCCCTGGAAGCATGAAAATCACTTTAAACATGCTAATTTTAGCTCTAAAACTGATGATCTACCTACAAATGTGAACTGACGTTTAAAAATAAAACATTTGAAAACGGACCATTTTTCACCTTTCTGCAGCATGACGTAATGGGGGGGTGTTATCTCTTTTGTCAAAAATCACCTGTTTTTGCTTGAACATTAAATGCCTCCAAATGGTATTTAATTCACTTCCCGGGCCCCTGGAAGCATGAAAATCACTTTAAACATGCTTATTTTAGCTCTAAAACTGATGATCTACCTACAAATGTGAACTGACGTTCAAAAATAAAACATTTGAAAACGGACCATTTTTCACCTTCCTGAAGCATGACGTAATGGGGGGGTGTTATCACTTTTGTCAAAAATCACCTGTTTTTGCTTGAACATTAAAGCCTCCAAATGGTATTTAATTCACTTCCCGGGCCCCTGGAAGCATGAAAATCACTTTAAACATGCTAATTTTAGCTCTAAAACTGATGATCTACCTACAAATGTGAACTGACGTTCAAAAATAAAACATTTGAAAACGGACCATTTTTCACCTTTCTGAAGCATGACGTAATGAGGGGGTGTTATCCCTTTTGTCAAAAATCACCTGTTTTTGCTTGAACATTAAATGCCTCCAAATGGTATTTAATTCACTTCCCGGGCCCCTGGAAGCATGAAAATCACTTTAAACATGCTTATTTTAGCTCTAAAACTGATGATCTACCTACAAATGTGAACTGACGTTCAAAAATAAAACATTTGAAAACTGACCATTTTTCACCTTTCTGAAGCATGACGTAATGGGGGGGTGTTATCTCTTTTGTCAAAAATTACCTGTTTTTGCTTGAACATTAAATGCCTCCAAATGGTATTTAATTCACTACCCGGGCCCCTGGAAGCATGAAAATCACTTTAAACATGCTAATTTTAGCTCTAAAACTGATGATCTACCTACAAATATGAACTGACTTTCAAAAATAAAACATTTGAAAACGGACAATTTTTCACCTTTCTGAAGCATGACGTAATGGGGGGGTGTTATCTCTTTTGTCAAAAATCACCTGTTTTTGCTTGAACATTAAATGCCTCCAAATGGTATTTAATTCACTTCCCGGGGTGAAGAAACACTTTTTGAGACCCCAGAGTGAGTAAATTGGCCATTTTCATGCACTTTTAACCATTTCACAAATCTTGTGTTTTGGGCCCCTGGAAGCATGAAAATCACTTTAAACATGCTAATTTTAGCTCTGAAACTGATGATCTACCTACAAATGTGAACTGACGTTCAAAAATAAAACATTTGAAAACGGACCATTTTTCACCTTTCTGAAGCATGACGTAATGGGGGGGTGTTATCTCTTTTGTCAAAAATCACCTGTTTTTGCTTGAACATTAAATGCCTCCAAATGGTATTTAATTCACTACCCGGGCCCCTGGAAGCATGAAAATCACTTTAAACATGCTAATTTTAGCTCTAAAACTGATGATCTACCTACAAATGTGAACTGACGTTCAAAAATAAAACATTTGAAAACGTACCATTTTTCACCTTTCTGAAGCATGACGTAATGGGGGGGTGTTATCTCTTTTGTCAAAAATCACCTGTTTTTGCTTGAACATTAAATGCCTCCAAATGGTATTTAATTCACTTCCCGGGGTGAAGAAACACTTTTTGAGACCTCAGAGTGAGTAAATCGGCCATTTTCATGCACTTTTAACCATTTCACAAATCTTGTGTTTTGGGCCCCTGGAAGCATGAAAATCACTTTAAACATGCTAATTTTAGCTCTAAAACTGATGATCTACCTACAAATGTGAACTGACGTTTAAAAATAAAACATTTGAAAACGGACCATTTTTCACCTTTCTGCAGCATGACGTAATGGGGGGGTGTTATCTCTTTTGTCAAAAATCACCTGTTTTTGCTTGAACATTAAATGCCTCCAAATGGTATTTAATTCACTTCCCGGGCCCCTGGAAGCATGAAAATCACTTTAAACATGCTTATTTTAGCTCTAAAACTGATGATCTACCTACAAATGTGAACTGACGTTCAAAAATAAAACATTTGAAAACGGACCATTTTTCACCTTCCTGAAGCATGACGTAATGGGGGGGTGTTATCACTTTTGTCAAAAATCACCTGTTTTTGCTTGAACATTAAAGCCTCCAAATGGTATTTAATTCACTTCCCGGGCCCCTGGAAGCATGAAAATCACTTTAAACATGCTTATTTTAGCTCTAAAACTGATGATCTACCTACAAATGTGAACTGACGTTCAAAAATAAAACATTTGAAAACTGACCATTTTTCACCTTTCTGAAGCATGACGTAATGGGGGGGTGTTATCTCTTTTGTCAAAAATCACCTGTTTTTGCTTGAACATTAAATGCCTCCAAATGGTATTTAATTCACTTCCCGGGCCCCTGGAAGCATGAAAATCACTTTAAACATGCTAATTTTAGCTCTAAAACTGATGATCTACCTACAAATGTGAACTGACTTTCAAAAATAAAACATTTGAAAACGGACCATTTTTCACCTTTCTGAAGCATGACGTAATGGGGGGGTGTTATCTCTTTTGTCAAAAATCACCTGTTTTTGCTTGAACATTAAATGCCTCCAAATGGTATTTAATTCACTTCCCCGGCCCCTGGAAGCATGAAAATCACTTTAAACATGCTAATTTTAGCTCTAAAACTGATGATCTACCTACAAATGTGAACTGACGTTCAAAAATAAAACATTTGAAAACGGACAATTTTTCACCTTTCTGAAGCATGACGTAATGGGGGGGTGTTATCTCTTTTGTCAAAAATCACCTGTTTTTGCTTGAACATTAAATGCCTCCAAATGGTATTTAATTCACTTCCCGGGCCCCTGGAAGCATGAAAATCACTTTAAACATGCTAATTTTAGCTCTAAAACTGATGATCTACCTACAAATGTGAACTGACTTTCAAAAATAAAACATTTGAAAACGGACAATTTTTCACCTTTCTGAAGCATGACGTAATGGGGGGGGGGTGTTATCTCTTTTGTCAAAAATCACCTGTTTTTGCTTGAACATTAAATGCCTCCAAATGGTATTTAATTCACTTCCCGGGCCCCTGGAAGCATGAAAATCACTTTAAACATGCTAATTTTAGCTCTAAAACTGATGATCTACCTACAAATGTGAACTGACGTTCAAAAATAAAACATTTGAAAACGTACCATTTTTCACCTTTCTGAAGCATGACGTAATGGGGGGGGTGTTATCTCTTTTGTCAAAAATCACCTGTTTTTGCTTGAACATTAAATGCCTCCAAATGGTATTTAATTCACTTCCCGGGGTGAAGAAACACTTTTTGAGACCTCCGAGTGAGTAAATTGGCCATTTTCATGCACTTTTAACCATTTCACAAATCTTGTGTTTTGGGCCCCTGGAAGCATGAAAATCACATTAAACATGCTAATTTTAGCTCTGAAACTGATGATCTACCTACAAATGTGAACTGACTTTCAAAAATAAAACATTTGAAAACGGACCATTTTTCACCTTTCTGAAGCATGAGGTAATGGGGGGGTGTTATCTCTTTTGTCAAAAATCACCTGTTTTTGCTTGAACATTAAATGCCTCCAAATGGTATTTAATTCACTTCCCGGGCCCCTGGAAGCATGAAAATCACTTTAAACATGCTAATTTTAGCTCTAAAACTGATGATCTACCTACAAATGTGAACTGACGTTCAAAAATAAAACATTTGAAAACGGACAATTTTTCACCTTTCTGAAGCATGACGTAATGGGGGGGTGTTATCTCTTTTGTCAAAAATCACCTGTTTTTGCTTGAACATTAAATGCCTCCAAATGGTATTTAATTCACTTCCCGGGCCCCTGGAAGCATGAAAATCACTTTAAACATGCTAATTTTAGCTCTAAAACTGATGATCTACCTACAAATGTGAACTGACGTTCAAAAATAAAACATTTGAAAACGGACCATTTTTCACCTTTCTGAAGCATGACGTAATGGGGGGTGTTATCTCTTTTGTCAAAAATCACCTGTTTTTGCTTGAACATTAAATGCCTCCAAATGGTATTTAATTCACTTCCCGGGCCCCTGGAAGCATGAAAATCACTCTAAACATGCAAATTTTAGCTCTAAAACTGATGATCTACCTACAAATGTGAACTGACGTTCAAAAATAAAACATTTGAAAACGGACCATTTTTCACCTTTCTGAAGCATGACGTAATGGGGGGGTGTTATCTCTTTTGTCAAAAATCACCTGTTTTTGCTTGAACATTAAATGCCTCCAAATGGTATTTAATTCACTTCCCGGGGTGAAGAAACACTTTTTGAGACCTCAGAGTGAGTAAATTGGCCATTTTCATGCACTTTTAACCATTTCACAAATCTTGTGTTTTTGGCCCCTGGAAGCATGAAAATCACTTTAAACATGCTAATTTTAGCTCTAAAACTGATGATCTACCTACAAATGTGAACTGACGTTCAAAAATAAAACATTTGAAAACGGACCATTTTTCACCTTTCTGCAGCATGACGTAATGGGGGGGTGTTATCTCTTTTGTCAAAAATCACCTGTTTTTGCTTGAACATTAAATGCCTCCAAATGGTATTTAATTCACTTCCCGGGCCCCTGGAAGCATGAAAATCACTTTAAACATGCTAATTTTAGCTCTAAAACTGATGATCTACCTACAAATGTGAACTGACGTTCAAAAATAAAACATTTGAAAACGGACCATTTTTCACCTTTCTGAAGCATGACGTAATGGGGGGGTGTTATCTCTTTTGATAAAAATCACCTGTTTGTGCTTGAACATTAAATGCCTCCAAATGGTATTTAATTCACTTCCCGGGCCCCTGGAAGCATGAAAATCACTTTAAACATGCTAATTTTAGCTCTAAAACTGATGATCTACCTACAAATGTGAACTGACGTTCAAAAATAAAACATTTGAAAACGTACCATTTTTCACCTTTCTGAAGCATGACGTAATGGGGGGGTGTTATCTCTTTTGTCAAAAATCACCTGTTTTTGCTTGAACATTAAATGCCTCCAAATGGTATTTAATTCACTTCCCGGGGTGAAGAAACACTTTTTGAGACCTCAGAGTGAGTAAATTGGCCATTTTCATGCACTTTTAACCATTTCACAAATCTTGTGTTTTGGGCCCCTGGAAGCATGAAAATCACTTTAAACATGCTAATTTTAGCTCTAAAACTGATGATCTACCTACAAATGTGAACTGACGTTAAAAAATAAAACATTTGAAAACAGACCATTTTTCACCTTTCTGCAGCATGATGTAATGGGGGGGTGTTATCTCTTTTGTCAAAAATCACCTGTTTTTGCTTGAACATTAAATGCCTCCAAATGGTATTTAATTCACTTCCCGGGCCCCTGGAAGCATGAAAATCACTTTAAACATGCTTATTTTAGCTCTAAAACTGATGATCTACCTACAAATGTGAACTGACGTTCAAAAATAAAACATTTGAAAACGGACCATTTTTCACCTTTCTGAAGCATGACGTAATGGGGGGGTGTTATCACTTTTGTCAAAAATCACCTGTTTTTGCTTGAACATTAAAGCCTCCAAATGGTATTTAATTCACTTCCCGGGCCCCTGGAAGCATGAAAATCACTTTAAACATGCTTATTTTAGCTCTAAAACTGATGATCTACCTACAAATGTGAACTGACGTTCAAAAATAAAACATTTGAAAACTGACCATTTTTCACCTTTCTGAAGCATGACGTAATGGGGGGGTGTTATCTCTTTTGTCAAAAATCACCTGTTTTTGCTTGAACATTAAATGCCTCCAAATGGTATTTAATTCACTTCCCGGGCCCCTGGAAGCATGAAAATCACTTTAAACATGCTAATTTTAGCTCTAAAACTGATGATCTACCTACAAATGTGAACTGACTTTCAAAAATAAAACATTTGAAAACGGACAATTTTTCACCTTTCTGAAGCATGACGTAATGGGGGGGTGTTATCTCTTTTGTCAAAAATCACCTGTTTTTGCTTGAACATTAAATGCCTCCAAAAGGTATTTAATTCACTTCCCGGGCCCCTGGAAGCATGAAAATAACTTTAAACATGCTGATTTTAGCTCTAAAACTGATGATCTACCTACAAATGTGAACTGACGTTCAAAAATAAAACATTTGAAAACAGACCATTTTTCACCTTTCTGAAGCGTGACGTAATGGGGGGGTGTTATCTCTTTTGTCAAAAATCACCTGTTTTTGCTTGAACATTAAATGCCTCCAAATGGTATTTAATTCACTTCCCGGGCCCCTGGAAGCATGAAAATCACTTTAAACATGCTAATTTTAGCTCTAAAACTGATGATCTACCTACAAATGTGAACTGACGTTCAAAAATAAAACATTTGAAAACGGACCATTTTTCACCTTTCTGAAGCATGACGTAATGGGGGGGTGTTATCTCTTTTGTCAAAAATCACCTGTTTTTGCTTGAACATTAAATGCCTCCAAATGGTATTTAATTCACTACCCGGGCCCCTGTAAGCATGAAAATCACTTTAAACATGCTAATTTTAGCTCTAAAACTGATGATCTACCTACAAATATGAACTGACTTTCAAAAATAAAACATTTGAAAACGGACAATTTTTCACCTTTCTGAAGCATGACGTAATGGGGGGGTGTTATCTCTTTTGTCAAAAATCACCTGTTTTTGCTTGAACATTAAATGCCTCCAAATGGTATTTAATTCACTTCCCGGGCCCCTGGAAGCATGAAAATCACTTTAAACATGCAAATTTTAGCTCTAAAACTGATGATCTACCTACAAATGTGAACTGACGTTCAAAAATAAAACATTTGAAAACGGACCATTTTTCACCTTTCTGAAGCATGACGTAATGGGGGGGTGTTATCTCTTTTGTCAAAAATCACCTGTTTTTGCTTGAACATTAAATGCCTCCAAATGGTATTTAATTCACTTCCCGGGGTGAAGAAACACTTTTTGAGACCTCAGAGTGAGTAAATTGGCCATTTTCATGCACTTTTAACCATTTCACAAATCTTGTGTTTTTGGCCCCTGGAAGCATGAAAATCACTTTAAACATGCTAATTTTAGCTCTAAAACTGATGATCTACCTACAAATGTGAACTGACGTTCAAAAATAAAACATTTGAAAACGGACCATTTTTCACCTTTCTGCAGCATGATGTAATGGGGGGGTGTTATCTCTTTTGTCAAAAATCACCTGTTTTTGCTTGAACATTAAATGCCTCCAAATGGTATTTAATTCACTTCCCGGGCGCCTGGAAGCATGAAAATCACTTTAAACATGCTAATTTTAGCTCTAAAACTGATGATCTACCTACAAATGTGAACTGACGTTCAAAAATAAAACATTTGAAAACTGACCATTTTTCACCTTTCTGAAGCATGACGTAATGGGGGGGTGTTATCTCTTTTGTCAAAAATCACCTGTTTTTGCTTGAACATTAAATGCCTCCAAATGGTATTTAATTCACTTCCCGGGCCCCTGGAAGCATGAAAATCACTTTAAACATGCTAATTTTAGCTCTAAAACTGATGATCTACCTACAAATGTGAACTGACGTTCAAAAATAAAACATTTGAAAACGGACCATTTTTCACCTTTCTGAAGCGTGACGTAATGGGGGGGTGTTATCTCTTTTGTCAAAAATCACCTGTTTTTGCTTGAACATTAAATGCCTCCAAATGGTATTTAATTCACTTCCCGGGGTGAAGAAACACTTTTTGAGACCCCAGAGTGAGTAAATTGGCCATTTTCATGCACTTTTAACCATTTCACAAATATTGTGTTTTGTGCCCCTGGAAGCATGAAAATCACTTTAAACATGCTAATTTTAGCTCTAAAACTGATGATCTACCTACAAATGTGAACTGACGTTCAAAAATAAAACATTTGAAAACGGACCATTTTTCACCTTTCTGAAGCATGACGTAATGGGGGGGTGTTATCTCTTTTGATAAAAATCACCTGTTTTTGCTTGAACATTAAATGCCTCCAAATGGTATTTAATTCACTTCCCGGGCCCCTGGAAGCATGAAAATCACTTTAAACATGCTAATTTTAGCTCTAAAACTGATGATCTACCTACAAATGTGAACTGACGTTCAAAAATAAAACATTTGAAAACGTACCATTTTTCACCTTTCTGAAGCATGACGTAATGGGGGGGTGTTATCTCTTTTGTCAAAAATCACCTGTTTTTGCTTGAACATTAAATGCCTCCAAATGGTATTTAATTCACTTCCCGGGGTGAAGAAACACTTTTTGAGACCTCAGAGTGAGTAAATTGGCCATTTTCATGCACTTTTAACCATTTCACAAATCTTGTGTTTTGGGCCCCTGGAAGCATGAAAATCACTTTAAACATGCTAATTTTAGCTCTAAAACTGATGATCTACCTACAAATGTGAACTGACTTTAAAAAATAAAACATTTGAAAACGGACCATTTTTCACCTTTCTGCAGCATGATGTAATGGGGGGGTGTTATCTCTTTTGTCAAAAATCACCTGTTTTTGCTTGAACATTAAATGCCTCCAAATGGTATTTAATTCACTTCCCGGGCCCCTGGAAGCATGAAAATCACTTTAAACATGCTTATTTTAGCTCTAAAACTGATGATCTACCTACAAATGTGAACTGACGTTCAAAAATAAAACATTTGAAAACGGACCATTTTTCACCTTTCTGAAGCATGACGTAATGGGGGGGTGTTATCACTTTTGTCAAAAATCACCTGTTTTTGCTTGAACATTAAAGCCTCCAAATGGTATTTAATTCACTTCCCGGGCCCCTGGAAGCATGAAAATCACTTTAAACATGCTTATTTTAGCTCTAAAACTGATGATCTACCTACAAATGTGAACTGACGTTAAAAAATAAAACATTTGAAAACTGACCATTTTTCACCTTTCTGAAGCATGACGTAATGGGGGGGTGTTATCTCTTTTGTCAAAAATCACCTGTTTTTGCTTGAACATTAAATGCCTCCAAATGGTATTTAATTCACTTCCCGGTCCCCTGGAAGCATGAAAATCACTTTAAACATGCTAATTTTAGCTCTAAAACTGATGATCTACCTACAAATGTGAACTGACTTTCAAAAATAAAACATTTGAAAACGGACAATTTTTCACCTTTCTGAAGCATGACGTAATGGGGGGGTGTTATCTCTTTTGTCAAAAATCACCTGTTTTTGCTTGAACATTAAATGCCTCCAAAAGGTATTTAATTCACTTCCCGGGCCCCTGGAAGCATGAAAATAACTTTAAACATGCTGATTTTAGCTCTAAAACTGATGATCTACCTACAAATGTGAACTGACGTTCAAAAATAAAACATTTGAAAACAGACCATTTTTCACCTTTCTGAAGCGTGACGTAATGGGGGGGTGTTATCTCTTTTGTCAAAAATCACCTGTTTTTGCTTGAACATTAAATGCCTCCAAATGGTATTTAATTCACTTCCCGGGCCCCTGGAAGCATGAAAATCACTTTAAACATGCTAATTTTAGCTCTAAAACTCATGATCTACCTACAAATGTGAACTGACGTTCAAAAATAAAACATTTGAAAACGGACCATTTTTCACCTTTCTGAAGCATGACGTAATGGGGGGGTGTTATCTCTTTTGTCAAAAATCACCTGTTTTTGCTTGAACATTAAATGCCTCCAAATGGTATTTAATTCACTACCCGGGCCCCTGTAAGCATGAAAATCACTTTAAACATGCTAATTTTAGCTCTAAAACTGATGATCTACCTACAAATATGAACTGACTTTCAAAAATAAAACATTTGAAAACGGACAATTTTTCACCTTTCTGAAGCATGACGTAATGGGGGGGTGTTATCTCTTTTGTCAAAAATCACCTGTTTTTGCTTGAACATTAAATGCCTCCAAATGGTATTTAATTCACTTCCCGGGGTGAAGAAACACTTTTTGAGACCCCAGAGTGAGTAAATTGGCCATTTTCATGCACTTTTAACCATTTCACAAATATTGTGTTTTGGGCCCCTGGAAGCATGAAAATCACTTTAAACATGCTAATTTTAGCTCTAAAACTGATGATCTACCTACAAATGTGAACTGACGTTCAAAAATAAAACATTTGAAAACGGACCATTTTTCACCTTTCTGAAGCATGACGTAATGGGGGGGTGTTATCTCTTTTGTCAAAAATCACCTGTTTTTGCTTGAACATTAAATGCCTCCAAATGGTATTTAATTCACTACCCGGGCCCCTGGAAGCATGAAAATCACTTAAAACATGCTAATTTTAGCTCTAAAACTGATGATCTACCTACAAATATGAACTGACTTTCAAAAATAAAACATTTGAAAACGGACAATTTTTCACCTTTCTGAAGCATGACGTAATGGGGGGGTGTTATCTCTTTTGTCAAAAATCACCTGTTTTTGCTTGAACATTAAATGCCTCCAAATGGTATTTAATTCACTTCCCGGGCCCCTGGAAGCATGAAAATCACTTTAAACATGCAAATTTTAGCTCTAAAACTGATGATCTACCTACAAATGTTAACTGACGTTCAAAAATAAAACATTTGAAAACGGACCATTTTTCACCTTTCTGAAGCGTGACGTAATGGGGGGGTGTTATCTCTTTTGTCAAAAATCACCTGTTTTTGCTTGAACATTAAATGCCTCCAAATGGTATTTAATTCACTTCCCGGGGTGAAGAAACACTTTTTGAGACCTCAGAGTGAGTAAATTGGCCATTTTCATGCACTTTTAACCATTTCACAAATCTTGTGTTTTGGGCCCCTGGAAGCATGAAAATCACTTTAAACATGCTAATTTTAGCTCTAAAACTGATGATCTACCTACAAATGTGAACTGACGTTCAAAAATAAAACATTTGAAAACGGACCATTTTTCACCTTTCTGAAGCATGACGTAATGGGGGGGTGTTATCTCTTTTGTCAAAAATCACCTGTTTTTGCTTGAACATTAAATGCCTCCAAATGGTATTTAATTCACTACCCGGGCCCCTGGAAGCATGAAAATCACTTTAAACATGCTAATTTTAGCTCTAAAACTGATGATCTACCTACAAATATGAACTGACTTTCAAAAATAAAACATTTGAAAACGGACAATTTTTCACCTTTCTGAAGCATGACGTAATGGGGGGGTGTTATCTCTTTTGTCAAAAATCACCTGTTTTTGCTTGAACATTAAATGCCTCCAAATGGTATTTAATTCACTTCCCGGGCCCCTGGAAGCATGAAAATCACTTTAAACTTGCAAATTTTAGCTCTAAAACTGATGATCTACCTACAAATGTTAACTGACGTTCAAAAATAAAACATTTGAAAACGGACCATTTTTCACCTTTCTGAAGCGTGACGTAATGGGGGGGTGTTATCTCTTTTGTCAAAAATCACCTGTTTTTGCTTGAACATTAAATGCCTCCAAATGGTATTTAATTCACTTCCCGGGGTGAAGAAACACTTTTTGAGACCTCAGAGTGAGTAAATTGGCCATTTTCATGCACTTTTAACCATTTCACAAATCTTGTGTTTTGGGCCCCTGGAAGCATGAAAATCACTTTAAACATGCTAATTTTAGCTCTAAAACTGATGATCTACCTACAAATGTGAACTGACGTTCAAAAATAAAACATTTGAAAACGGACCATTTTTCACCTTTCTGCAGCATGACGTAATGGGGGGGTGTTATCTCTTTTGTCAAAAATCACCTGTTTTTGCTTGAACATTAAATGCCTCCAAATGGTATTTAATTCACTTCCCGGGCGCCTGGAAGCATGAAAATCACTTTAAACATGCTAATTTTAGCTCTAAAACTGATGATCTACCTACAAATGTGAACTGACGTTCAAAAATAAAACATTTGAAAACTGACCATTTTTCACCTTTCTGAAGCATGACATAATGGGGGGGTGTTATCTCTTTTGTCAAAAATCACCTGTTTTTGCTTGAACATTAAATGCCTCCAAATGGTATTTAATTCACTTCCCGGGCCCCTGGAAGCAAGAAAATCACTTTAAAAATGCTAATTTTAGCTCTAAAACTGATGATCTACCTACAAATGTGAACTGACTTTCAAAAATAAAACATTTGAAAACTGACAATTTTTCACCTTTCTGAAGCATGACGTAATGGGGGGGTGTTATCTCTTTTGTCAAAAATCACCTGTTTTTGCTTGAACATTAAATGCCTCCAAATGGTATTTAATTCACTTCCCGGGCCCCTGGAAGCATGAAAATCACTTTAAACATGCAAATTTTAGCTCTAAAACTGATGATCTACCTACAAATGTGAACTGACGTTCAAAAATAAAACATTTGAAAACGGACCATTTTTCACCTTTCTGAAGCGTGACGTAATGGGGGGGTGTTATCTCTTTTGTCAAAAATCACCTGTTTTTGCTTGAACATTAAATGCCTCCAAATGGTATTTAATTCACTTCCCGGGGTGAAGAAACACTTTTTGAGACCTCAGAGTGCGTAAATTGGCCATTTTCATGCACTTTTAACCATTTCACAAATCTTGTGTTTTGGGCCCCTGGAAGCATGAAAATCACTTTAAACATGCTAATTTTAGCTCTAAAACTGATGATCTACCTACAAATGTGAACTGACGTTCAAAAATAAAACATTTGAAAACGGACCATTTTTCACCTTTCTGCAGCATGACGTAATGGGGGGGTGTTATCTCTTTTGTCAAAAATCACCTGTTTTTGCTTGAACATTAAATGCCTCCAAATGGTATTTAATTCACTTCCCGGGCGCCTGGAAGCATGAAAATCACTTTAAACATGCTAATTTTAGCTCTAAAACTGATGATCTACCTACAAATGTGAACTGACGTTCAAAAATAAAACATTTGAAAACTGACCATTTTTCACCTTTCTGAAGCATGACATAATGGGGGGGTGTTATCTCTTTTGTCAAAAATCACCTGTTTTTGCTTGAACATTAAATGCCTCCAAATGGTATTTAATTCACTTCCCGGGCCCCTGGAAGCAAGAAAATCACTTTAAAAATGCTAATTTTAGCTCTAAAACTGATGATCTACCTACAAATGTGAACTGACTTTCAAAAATAAAACATTTGAAAACTGACAATTTTTCACCTTTCTGAAGCATGACGTAATGGGGGGGTGTTATCTCTTTTGTCAAAAATCACCTGTTTTTGCTTGAACATTAAATGCCTCCAAATGGTATTTAATTCACTTCCCGGGCCCCTGGAAGCATGAAAATCACTTTAAACATGCTAATTTTAGCTCTAAAACTGATGATCTACCTACAAATGTGAACTGACGTTCAAAAATAAAACCCTTGAAAACGGACCATTTTTCACCTTTCTGAAGCGTGACGTAATGGGGGGGTGTTATCTCTTTTGTCAAAAATCACCTGTTTTTGCTTGAACATTAAATGCCTCCAAATGGTATTTAATTCACTTCCCGGGGTGAAGAAACACTTTTTGAGACCCCAGAGTGAGTAAATTGGCCATTTTCATGCACTTTTAACCATTTCACAAATATTGTGTTTTGGGCCCCTGGAAGCATGAAAATCACTTTAAACATGCTAATTTTAGCTCTAAAACTGATGATCTACCTACAAATGTGAACTGACGTTCAAAAATAAAACATTTGAAAACGGACCATTTTTCACCTTTCTGCAGCATGACGTAATGGGGGGGTGTTATCTCTTTTGTCAAAAATCACCTGTTTTTGCTTGAACATTAAATGCCTCCAAATGGTATTTAATTCACTTCCCGGGCGCCTGGAAGCATGAAAATCACTTTAAACATGCTAATTTTAGCTCTAAAACTGATGATCTACCTACAAATGTGAACTGACGTTCAAAAATAAAACATTTGAAAACTGACCATTTTTCACCTTTCTGAAGCATGACGTAATGGGGGGGGTGTTATCTCTTTTGTCAAAAATCACCTGTTTTTGCTTGAACATTAAATGCCTCCAAATGGTATTTAATTCACTTCCCGGGCCCCTGGAAGCATGAAAATCACTTTAAACATGCTAATTTTAGCTCTAAAACTGATGATCTACCTACAAATGTGAACTGACTTTCAAAAATAAAACATTTGAAAACTGACAATTTTTCACCTTTCTGAAGCATGACGTAATGGGGGGGTGTTATCTCTTTTGTCAAAAATCACCTGTTTTTGCTTGAACATTAAATGCCTCCAAATGGTATTTAATTCACTTCCCGGGCCCCTGGAAGCATGAAAATCACTTTAAACATGCTAATTTTAGCTCTAAAACTGATGATCTACCTACAAATGTGAACTGACGTTCAAAAATAAAACCCTTGAAAATGGACCATTTTTCACCTTTCTGAAGCGTGACGTAATGGGGGGGTGTTATCTCTTTTGTCAAAAATCACCTGTTTTTGCTTGAACATTAAATGCCTCCAAATGGTATTTAATTCACTTCCCGGGGTGAAGAAACACTTTTTGAGACCCCAGAGTGAGTAAATTGGCCATTTTCATGCACTTTTAACCATTTCACAAATATTGTGTTTTGGGCCCCTGGAAGCATGAAAATCACTTTAAACATGCTAATTTTAGCTCTAAAACTGATGATCTACCTACAAATGTGAACTGACGTTCAAAAATAAAACATTTGAAAACGGACCATTTTTCACCTTTCTGCAGCATGACGTAATGGGGGGGTGTTATCTCTTTTGTCAAAAATCACCTGTTTTTGCTTGAACATTAAATGCCTCCAAATGGTATTTAATTCACTTCCCGGGCGCCTGGAAGCATGAAAATCACTTTAAACATGCTAATTTTAGCTCTAAAACTGATGATCTACCTACAAATGTGAACTGACGTTCAAAAATAAAACATTTGAAAACTGACCATTTTTCACCTTTCTGAAGCATGACATAATGGGGGGGTGTTATCTCTTTTGTCAAAAATCACCTGTTTTTGCTTGAACATTAAATGCCTCCAAATGGTATTTAATTCACTTCCCGGGCCCCTGGAAGCATGAAAATCACTTTAAACATGCAAATTTTAGCTCTAAAACTGATGATCTACCTACAAATGTGAACTGACGTTCAAAAATAAAACATTTGAAAACGGACCATTTTTCACCTTTCTGAAGCGTGACGTAATGGGGGGGTGTTATCTCTTTTGTCAAAAATCACCTGTTTTTGCTTGAACATTAAATGCCTCCAAATGGTATTTAATTCACTTCCCGGGGTGAAGAAACACTTTTTGAGACCTCAGAGTGAGTAAATTGGCCATTTTCATGCACTTTTAACCATTTCACAAATCTTGTGTTTTGGGCCCCTGGAAGCATGAAAATCACTTTAAACATGCTAATTTTAGCTCTAAAACTGATGATCTACCTACAAATGTGAACTGACGTTCAAAAATAAAACATTTGAAAACGGACCATTTTTCACCTTTCTGCAGCATGACGTAATGGGGGGGTGTTATCTCTTTTGTCAAAAATCACCTGTTTTTGCTTGAACATTAAATGCCTCCAAATGGTATTTAATTCACTTCCCGGGCGCCTGGAAGCATGAAAATCACTTTAAACATGCTAATTTTAGCTCTAAAACTGATGATCTACCTACAAATGTGAACTGACGTTCAAAAATAAAACATTTGAAAACTGACAATTTTTCACCTTTCTGAAGCATGACGTAATGGGGGGGTGTTATCTCTTTTGTCAAAAATCACCTGTTTTTGCTTGAACATTAAATGCCTCCAAATGGTATTTAATTCACTTCCCGGGCCCCTGGAAGCATGAAAATCACTTTAAAAATGCTAATTTTAGCTCTAAAACTGATGATCTACCTACAAATGTGAACTGACTTTCAAAAATAAAACATTTGAAAACTGACAATTTTTCACCTTTCTGAAGCATGACGTAATGGGGGGGTGTTATCTCTTTTGTCAAAAATCACCTGTTTTTGCTTGAACATTAAATGCCTCCAAATGGTATTTAATTCACTTCCCGGGCCCCTGGAAGCATGAAAATCACTTTAAACATGCTAATTTTAGCTCTAAAACTGATGATCTACCTACAAATGTGAACTGACGTTCAAAAATAAAACATTTGAAAACGGACCATTTTTCACCTTTCTGAAGCGTGACGTAATGGGGGGGTGTTATCTCTTTTGTCAAAAATCACCTGTTTTTGCTTGAACATTAAATGCCTCCAAATGGTATTTAATTCACTTCCCGGGGTGAAGAAACACTTTTTGAGACCCCAGAGTGAGTAAATTGGCCATTTTCATGCACTTTTAACCATTTCACAAAAATTGTGTTTTGGGCCCCTGGAAGCATGAAAATCACTTTAAACATGCTAATTTTAGCTCTAAAACTGATGATCTACCTACAAATGTGAACTGACGTTCAAAAATAAAACATTTGAAAACGGACCATTTTTCACCTTTCTGAAGCATGACGTAATGGGGGGGTGTTATCTCTTTTGTCAAAAATCACCTGTTTTTGCTTGAACATTAAATGCCTCCAAATGGTATTTAATTCACTACCCGGGCCCCTGGAAGCATGAAAATCACTTTAAACATGCTAATTTTAGCTCTAAAACTGATGATCTACCTACAAATATGAACTGACTTTCAAAAATAAAACATTTGAAAACGGACAATTTTTCACCTTTCTGAAGCATGACGTAATGGGGGGGTGTTATCTCTTTTGTCAAAAATCACCTGTTTTTGCTTGAACATTAAATGCCTCCAAATGGTATTTAATTCACTTCCCGGGCCCCTGGAAGCATGAAAATCACTTTAAACATGCAAATTTTAGCTCTAAAACTGATGATCTACCTACAAATGTTAACTGACGTTCAAAAATAAAACATTTGAAAACGGACCATTTTTCACCTTTCTGAAGCGTGACGTAATGGGGGGGTGTTATCTCTTTTGTCAAAAATCACCTGTTTTTGCTTGAACATTAAATGCCTCCAAATGGTATTTAATTCACTTCCCGGGGTGAAGAAACACTTTTTGAGACCTCAGAGTGAGTAAATTGGCCATTTTCATGCACTTTTAACCATTTCACAAATCTTGTGTTTTGGGCCCCTGGAAGCATGAAAATCACTTTAAACATGCTAATTTTAGCTCTAAAACTGATGATCTACCTACAAATGTGAACTGACGTTCAAAAATAAAACATTTGAAAACGGACCATTTTTCACCTTTCTGCAGCATGACGTAATGGGGGGGTGTTATCTCTTTTGTCAAAAATCACCTGTTTTTGCTTGAACATTAAATGCCTCCAAATGGTATTTAATTCACTTCCCGGGCGCCTGGAAGCATGAAAATCACTTTAAACATGCTAATTTTAGCTCTAAAACTGATGATCTACCTACAAATGTGAACTGACGTTCAAAAATAAAACATTTGAAAACTGACCATTTTTCACCTTTCTGAAGCATGACATAATGGGGGGGTGTTATCTCTTTTGTCAAAAATCACCTGTTTTTGCTTGAACATTAAATGCCTCCAAATGGTATTTAATTCACTTCCCGGGCCCCTGGAAGCATGAAAATCACTTTAAAAATGCTAATTTTAGCTCTAAAACTGATGATCTACCTACAAATGTGAACTGACTTTCAAAAATAAAACATTTGAAAACTGACAATTTTTCACCTTTCTGAAGCATGACGTAATGGGGGGGTGTTATCTCTTTTGTCAAAAATCACCTGTTTTTGCTTGAACATTAAATGCCTCCAAATGGTATTTAATTCACTTCCCGGGCCCCTGGAAGCATGAAAATCACTTTAAACATGCAAATTTAAGCTCTAAAACTGATGATCTACCTACAAATGTGAACTGACGTTCAAAAATAAAACATTTGAAAACAGACCATTTTTCATCTTTCTGAAGCGTGACGTAATGGGGGGGTGTTATCTCTTTTGTCAAAAATCACCTGTTTTTGCTTGAACATTAAATGCCTCCAAATGGTATTTAATTCACTTCCCGGGGTGAAGAAACACTTTTTGAGACCTCAGAGTGAGTAAATTGGCCATTTTCATGCACTTTTAACCATTTCACAAATCTTGTGTTTTGGGCCCCTGGAAGCATGAAAATCACTTTAAACATGCTAATTTTAGCTCTAAAACTGATGATCTACCTACAAATGTGAACTGACGTTCAAAAATAAAACATTTGAAAACGGACCATTTTTCACCTTTCTGCAGCATGACGTAATGGGGGGGTGTTATCTCTTTTGTCAAAAATCACCTGTTTTTGCTTGAACATTAAATGCCTCCAAATGGTATTTAATTCACTTCCCGGGCCCCTGGAAGCATGAAAATCACTTTAAACATGCTAATTTTAGCTCTAAAACTGATGATCTACCTACAAATGTGAACTGACGTTCAAAAATAAAACATTTGAAAACGGACCATTTTTCACCTTTCTGAAGCGTGACGTAATGGGGGGGTGTTATCTCTTTTGTCAAAAATCACCTGTTTTTGCTTGAACATTAAATGCCTCCAAATGGTATTTAATTCACTACCCGGGGTGAAGAAACACTTTTTGAGACCCCAGAGTGAGTAAATTGGCCATTTTCATGCACTTTTAACCATTTCACAAATATTGTGTTTTGGGCCCCTGGAAGCATGAAAATCACTTTAAACATGCTAATTTTAGCTCTAAAACTGATGATCTACCTACAAATGTGAACTGACGTTCAAAAATAAAACATTTGAAAACGGACCATTTTTCACCTTTCTGAAGCATGACGTAATGGGGGGGTGTTATCTCTTTTGATAAAAATCACCTGTTTTTGCTTGAACATTAAATGCCTCCAAATGGTATTTAATTCACTTCCCGGGCCCCTGGAAGCATGAAAATCACTTTAAACATGCTAATTTTAGCTCTAAAACTGATGATCTACCTACAAATTTGAACTGACGTTCAAAAATAAAACATTTGAAAACGTACCATTTTTCACCTTTCTGAAGCATGACGTAATGGGGGGGTGTTATCTCTTTTGTCAAAAATCACCTGTTTTTGCTTGAACATTAAATGCCTCCAAATGGTATTTAATTCACTTCCCGGGGTGAAGAAACACTTTTTGAGACCTCAGAGTGAGTAAATTGGCCATTTTCATGCACTTTTAACCATTTCACAAATCTTGTGTTTTGGGCCCCTGGAAGCATGAAAATCACTTTAAACATGCTAATTTTAGCTCTAAAACTGATGATCTACCTACAAATGTGAACTGACTTTAAAAAATAAAACATTTGAAAACGGACCATTTTTCACCTTTCTGCAGCATGATGTAATGGGGGGTGTTATCTCTTTTGTCAAAAATCACCTGTTTTTGCTTGAACATTAAATGCCTCCAAATGGTATTTAATTCACTTCCCGGGCCCCTGGAAGCATGAAAATCACTTTAAACATGCTTATTTTAGCTCTAAAACTGATGATCTACCTACAAATGTGAACTGACGTTCAAAAATAAAACATTTGAAAACGGACCATTTTTCACCTTTCTGAAGCATGACGTAATGGGGGGGTGTTATCACTTTTGTCAAAAATCACCTGTTTTTGCTTGAACATTAAAGCCTCCAAATGGTATTTAATTCACTTCCCGGGCCCCTGGAAGCATGAAAATCACTTTAAACATGCTTATTTTAGCTCTAAAACTGATGATCTACCTACAAATGTGAACTGACGTTAAAAAATAAAACATTTGAAAACTGACCATTTTTCACCTTTCTGAAGCATGACGTAATGGGGGGGTGTTATCTCTTTTGTCAAAAATCACCTGTTTTTGCTTGAACATTAAATGCCTCCAAATGGTATTTAATTCACTTCCCGGTCCCCTGGAAGCATGAAAATCACTTTAAACATGCTAATTTTAGCTCTAAAACTGATGATCTACCTACAAATGTGAACTGACTTTCAAAAATAAAACATTTGAAAACGGACAATTTTTCACCTTTCTGAAGCATGACGTAATGGGGGGGTGTTATCTCTTTTGTCAAAAATCACCTGTTTTTGCTTGAACATTAAATGCCTCCAAAAGGTATTTAATTCACTTCCCGGGCCCCTGGAAGCATGAAAATAACTTTAAACATGCTGATTTTAGCTCTAAAACTGATGATCTACCTACAAATGTGAACAGACGTTCAAAAATAAAACATTTGAAAACAGACCATTTTTCACCTTTCTGAAGCGTGACGTAATGGGGGGGGTGTTATCTCTTTTGTCAAAAATCACCTGTTTTTGCTTGAACATTAAATGCCTCCAAATGGTATTTAATTCACTTCCCGGGCCCCTGGAAGCATGAAAATCACTTTAAACATGCTAATTTTAGCTCTAAAACTGATGATCTACCTACAAATGTGAACTGACGTTCAAAAATAAAACATTTGAAAACGGACCATTTTTCACCTTTCTGAAGCATGACGTAATGGGGGGGTGTTATCTCTTTTGTCAAAAATCACCTGTTTTTGCTTGAACATTAAATGCCTCCAAATGGTATTTAATTCACTACCCGGGCCCCTGTAAGCATGAAAATCACTTTAAACATGCTAATTTTAGCTCTAAAACTGATGATCTACCTACAAATATGAACTGACTTTCAAAAATAAAACATTTGAAAACGGACAATTTTTCACCTTTCTGAAGCATGACGTAATGGGGGGGTGTTATCTCTTTTGTCAAAAATCACCTGTTTTTGCTTGAACATTAAATGCCTCCAAATGGTATTTAATTCACTTCCCGGGCCCCTGGAAGCATGAAAATCACTTTAAACATGCAAATTTTAGCTCTAAAACTGATGATCTACCTACAAATGTGAACTGACGTTCAAAAATAAAACATTTGAAAACGGACCATTTTTCACCTTTCTGAAGCGTGACGTAATGGGGGGTGTTATCTCTTTTGTCAAAAATCACCTGTTTTTGCTTGAACATTAAATGCCTCCAAATGGTATTTAATTCACTTCCCGGGGTGAAGAAACACTTTTTGAGACCTCAGAGTGAGTAAATTGGCCATTTTCATGCACTTTTAACCATTTCACAAATCTTGTGTTTTGGGCCCCTGGAAGCATGAAAATCACTTTAAACATGCTAATTTTAGCTCTAAAACTGATGATCTACCTACAAATGTGAACTGACGTTCAAAAATAAAACATTTGAAAACGGACCATTTTTCACCTTTCTGCAGCATGACGTAATGGGGGGGTGTTATCTCTTTTGTCAAAAATCACCTGTTTTTGCTTGAACATTAAATGCCTCCAAATGGTATTTAATTCACTTCCCGGGCGCCTGGAAGCATGAAAATCACTTTAAACATGCTAATTTTAGCTCTAAAACTGATGATCTACCTACAAATGTGAACTGACGTTCAAAAATAAAACATTTGAAAACTGACCATTTTTCACCTTTCTGAAGCATGACATAATGGGGGGGGTGTTATCTCTTTTGTCAAAAATCACCTGTTTTTGCTTGAACATTAAATGCCTCCAAATGGTATTTAATTCACTTCCCGGGCCCCTGGAAGCATGAAAATCACTTTAAAAATGCTAATTTTAGCTCTAAAACTGATGATCTACCTACAAATGTGAACTGACTTTCAAAAATAAAACATTTGAAAACTGACAATTTTTCACCTTTCTGAAGCATGACGTAATGGGGGGGTGTTATCTCTTTTGTCAAAAATCACCTGTTTTTGCTTGAACATTAAATGCCTCCAAATGGTATTTAATTCACTTCCCGGGCCCCTGGAAGCATGAAAATCACTTTAAACATGCAAATTTTAGCTCTAAAACTGATGATCTACCTACAAATGTGAACTGACGTTCAAAAATAAAACATTTGAAAACGGACCATTTTTCACCTTTCTGAAGCGTGACGTAATGAGGGGGTGTTATCTCTTTTGTCAAAAATCACCTGTTTTTGCTTGAACATTAAATGCCTCCAAATGGTATTTAATTCACTTCCCGGGGTGAAGAAACACTTTTTGAGACCTCAGAGTGAGTAAATTGGCCATTTGCATGCACTTTTAACCATTTCACAAATCTTGTGTTTTGGGCCCCTGGAAGCATGAAAATCACTTTAAACATGCTAATTTTAGCTCTAAAACTGATGATCTACCTACAAATGTGAACTGACGTTCAAAAATAAAACATTTGAAAACGGACCATTTTTCACCTTTCTGCAGCATGACGTAATGGGGGGGTGTTATCTCTTTTGTCAAAAATCACCTGTTTTTGCTTGAACATTAAATGCCTCCAAATGGTATTTAATTCACTTCCCGGGCGCCTGGAAGCATGAAAATCACTTTAAACATGCTAATTTTAGCTCTAAAACTGATGATCTACCTACAAATGTGAACTGACGTTCAAAAATAAAACATTTGAAAACTGACAATTTTTCACCTTTCTGAAGCATGACGTAATGGGGGGGTGTTATCTCTTTTGTCAAAAATCACCTGTTTTTGCTTGAACATTAAATGCCTCCAAATGGTATTTAATTCACTTCCCGGGCACCTGGAAGCATGAAAATCACTTTAAACATGCTAATTTTAGCTCTAAAACTGATGATCTACCTACAAATGTGAACTGACTTTCAAAAATAAAACATTTGAAAACTGACAATTTTTCATCTTTCTGAAGCATGACGTAATGGGGGGGTGTTATCTCTTTTGTCAAAAATCACCTGTTTTTGCTTGAACATTAAATGCCTCCAAATGGTATTTAATTCACTTCCCGGGCCCCTGGAAGCATGAAAATCACTTTAAACATGCTAATTTTAGCTCTAAAACTGATGATCTACCTACAAATGTGAACTGACGTTCAAAAATAAAACATTTGAAAACGGACCATTTTTCACCTTTCTGAAGCGTGACGTAATGGGGGGGTGTTATCTCTTTTGTCAAAAATCACCTGTTTTTGCTTGAACATTAAATGCCTCCAAATGGTATTTAATTCACTTCCCGGGGTGAAGAAACACTTTTTGAGACCCCAGAGTGAGTAAATTGGCCATTTTCATGCACTTTTAACCATTTCACAAATATTGTGTTTTGGGCCCCTGGAAGCATGAAAATCACTTTAAACATGCTAATTTTAGCTCTAAAACTGATGATCTACCTACAAATGTGAACTGACGTTCAAAAATAAAACATTTGAAAACGGACCATTTTTCACCTTTCTGCAGCATGACGTAATGGGGGGGTGTTATCTCTTTTGTCAAAAATCACCTGTTTTTGCTTGAACATTAAATGCCTCCAAATGGTATTTAATTCACTTCCCGGGCGCCTGGAAGCATGAAAATCACTTTAAACATGCTAATTTTAGCTCTAAAACTGATGATCTACCTACAAATGTGAACTGACGTTCAAAAATAAAACATTTGAAAACTGACCATTTTTCACCTTTCTGAAGCATGACGTAATGGGGGGGGTGTTATCTCTTTTGTCAAAAATCACCTGTTTTTGCTTGAACATTAAATGCCTCCAAATGGTATTTAATTCACTTCCCGGGCCCCTGGAAGCATGAAAATCACTTTAAACATGCTAATTTTAGCTCTAAAACTGATGATCTACCTACAAATGTGAACTGACTTTCAAAAATAAAACATTTGAAAACTGACAATTTTTCACCTTTCTGAAGCATGACGTAATGGGGGGGTGTTATCTCTTTTGTCAAAAATCACCTGTTTTTGCTTGAACATTAAATGCCTCCAAATGGTATTTAATTCACTTCCCGGGCCCCTGGAAGCATGAAAATCACTTTAAACATGCTAATTTTAGCTCTAAAACTGATGATCTACCTACAAATGTGAACTGACGTTCAAAAATAAAACCCTTGAAAATGGACCATTTTTCACCTTTCTGAAGCGTGACGTAATGGGGGGGTGTTATCTCTTTTGTCAAAAATCACCTGTTTTTGCTTGAACATTAAATGCCTCCAAATGGTATTTAATTCACTTCCCGGGGTGAAGAAACACTTTTTGAGACCCCAGAGTGAGTAAATTGGCCATTTTCATGCACTTTTAACCATTTCACAAATATTGTGTTTTGGGCCCCTGGAAGCATGAAAATCACTTTAAACATGCTAATTTTAGCTCTAAAACTGATGATCTACCTACAAATGTGAACTGACGTTCAAAAATAAAACATTTGAAAACGGACCATTTTTCACCTTTCTGCAGCATGACGTAATGGGGGGGTGTTATCTCTTTTGTCAAAAATCACCTGTTTTTGCTTGAACATTAAATGCCTCCAAATGGTATTTAATTCACTTCCCGGGCGCCTGGAAGCATGAAAATCACTTTAAACATGCTAATTTTAGCTCTAAAACTGATGATCTACCTACAAATGTGAACTGACGTTCAAAAATAAAACATTTGAAAACTGACCATTTTTCACCTTTCTGAAGCATGACATAATGGGGGGGTGTTATCTCTTTTGTCAAAAATCACCTGTTTTTGCTTGAACATTAAATGCCTCCAAATGGTATTTAATTCACTTCCCGGGCCCCTGGAAGCATGAAAATCACTTTAAACATGCAAATTTTAGCTCTAAAACTGATGATCTACCTACAAATGTGAACTGACGTTCAAAAATAAAACATTTGAAAACGGACCATTTTTCACCTTTCTGAAGCGTGACGTAATGGGGGGGTGTTATCTCTTTTGTCAAAAATCACCTGTTTTTGCTTGAACATTAAATGCCTCCAAATGGTATTTAATTCACTTCCCGGGGTGAAGAAACACTTTTTGAGACCTCAGAGTGAGTAAATTGGCCATTTTCATGCACTTTTAACCATTTCACAAATCTTGTGTTTTGGGCCCCTGGAAGCATGAAAATCACTTTAAACATGCTAATTTTAGCTCTAAAACTGATGATCTACCTACAAATGTCAACTGACGTTCAAAAATAAAACATTTGAAAACGGACCATTTTTCACCTTTCTGCAGCATGACGTAATGGGGGGGTGTTATCTCTTTTGTCAAAAATCACCTGTTTTTGCTTGAACATTAAATGCCTCCAAATGGTATTTAATTCACTTCCCGGGCGCCTGGAAGCATGAAAATCACTTTAAACATGCTAATTTTAGCTCTAAAACTGATGATCTACCTACAAATGTGAACTGACGTTCAAAAATAAAACATTTGAAAACTGACAATTTTTCACCTTTCTGAAGCATGACGTAATGGGGGGGTGTTATCTCTTTTGTCAAAAATCACCTGTTTTTGCTTGAACATTAAATGCCTCCAAATGGTATTTAATTCACTTCCCGGGCCCCTGGAAGCATGAAAATCACTTTAAAAATGCTAATTTTAGCTCTAAAACTGATGATCTACCTACAAATGTGAACTGACTTTCAAAAATAAAACATTTGAAAACTGACAATTTTTCACCTTTCTGAAGCATGACGTAATGGGGGGGTGTTATCTCTTTTGTCAAAAATCACCTGTTTTTGCTTGAACATTAAATGCCTCCAAATGGTATTTAATTCACTTCCCGGGCCCCTGGAAGCATGAAAATCACTTTAAACATGCTAATTTTAGCTCTAAAACTGATGATCTACCTACAAATGTGAACTGACGTTCAAAAATAAAACATTTGAAAACGGACCATTTTTCACCTTTCTGAAGCGTGACGTAATGGGGGGGTGTTATCTCTTTTGTCAAAAATCACCTGTTTTTGCTTGAACATTAAATGCCTCCAAATGGTTTTTAATTCACTTCCCGGGGTGAAGAAACACTTTTTGAGACCCCAGAGTGAGTAAATTGGCCATTTTCATGCACTTTTAACCATTTCACAAAAATTGTGTTTTGGGCCCCTGGAAGCATGAAAATCACTTTAAACATGCTAATTTTAGCTCTAAAACTGATGATCTACCTACAAATGTGAACTGACGTTCAAAAATAAAACATTTGAAAACGGACCATTTTTCACCTTTCTGAAGCATGACGTAATGGGGGGGTGTTATCTCTTTTGTCAAAAATCACCTGTTTTTGCTTGAACATTAAATGCCTCCAAATGGTATTTAATTCACTACCCGGGCCCCTGGAAGCATGAAAATCACTTTAAACATGCTAATTTTAGCTCTAAAACTGATGATCTACCTACAAATATGAACTGACTTTCAAAAATAAAACATTTGAAAACGGACAATTTTTCACCTTTCTGAAGCATGACGTAATGGGGGGGTGTTATCTCTTTTGTCAAAAATCACCTGTTTTTGCTTGAACATTAAATGCCTCCAAATGGTATTTAATTCACTTCCCGGGCCCCTGGAAGCATGAAAATCACTTTAAACATGCAAATTTTAGCTCTAAAACTGATGATCTACCTACAAATGTTAACTGACGTTCAAAAATAAAACATTTGAAAACGGACCATTTTTCACCTTTCTGAAGCGTGACGTAATGGGGGGGTGTTATCTCTTTTGTCAAAAATCACCTGTTTTTGCTTGAACATTAAATGCCTCCAAATGGTATTTAATTCACTTCCCGGGGTGAAGAAACACTTTTTGAGACCTCAGAGTGAGTAAATTGGCCATTTTCATGCACTTTTAACCATTTCACAAATCTTGTGTTTTGGGCCCCTGGAAGCATGAAAATCACTTTAAACATGCTAATTTTAGCTCTAAAACTGATGATCTACCTACAAATGTGAACTGACGTTCAAAAATAAAACATTTGAAAACGGACCATTTTTCACCTTTCTGCAGCATGACGTAATGGGGGGGTGTTATCTCTTTTGTCAAAAATCACCTGTTTTTGCTTGAACATTAAATGCCTCCAAATGGTATTTAATTCACTTCCCGGGCGCCTGGAAGCATGAAAATCACTTTAAACATGCTAATTTTAGCTCTAAAACTGATGATCTACCTACAAATGTGAACTGACGTTCAAAAATAAAACATTTGAAAACTGACCATTTTTCACCTTTCTGAAGCATGACATAATGGGGGGGTGTTATCTCTTTTGTCAAAAATCACCTGTTTTTGCTTGAACATTAAATGCCTCCAAATGGTATTTAATTCACTTCCCGGGCCCCTGGAAGCATGAAAATCACTTTAAAAATGCTAATTTTAGCTCTAAAACTGATGATCTACCTACAAATGTGAACTGACTTTCAAAAATAAAACATTTGAAAACTGACAATTTTTCACCTTTCTGAAGCATGACGTAATGGGGGGGTGTTATCTCTTTTGTCAAAAATCACCTGTTTTTGCTTGAACATTAAATGCCTCCAAATGGTATTTAATTCACTTCCCGGGCCCCTGGAAGCATGAAAATCACTTTAAACATGCAAATTTTAGCTCTAAAACTGATGATCTACCTACAAATGTGAACTGACGTTCAAAAATAAAACATTTGAAAACAGACCATTTTTCACCTTTCTGAAGCGTGACGTAATGGGGGGGTGTTATCTCTTTTGTCAAAAATCACCTGTTTTTGCTTGAACATTAAATGCCTCCAAATGGTATTTAATTCACTTCCCGGGGTGAAGAAACACTTTTTGAGACCTCAGAGTGAGTAAATTGGCCATTTTCATGCACTTTTAACCATTTCACAAATCTTGTGTTTTGGGCCCCTGGAAGCATGAAAATCACTTTAAACATGCTAATTTTAGCTCTAAAACTGATGATCTACCTACAAATGTGAACTGACGTTCAAAAATAAAACATTTGAAAACGGACCATTTTTCACCTTTCTGCAGCATGACGTAATGGGGGGGTGTTATCTCTTTTGTCAAAAATCACCTGTTTTTGCTTGAACATTAAATGCCTCCAAATGGTATTTAATTCACTTCCCGGGCCCCTGGAAGCATGAAAATCACTTTAAACATGCTAATTTTAGCTCTAAAACTGATGATCTACCTACAAATGTGAACTGACGTTCAAAAATAAAACATTTGAAAACGGACCATTTTTCACCTTTCTGAAGCGTGACGTAATGGGGGGGTGTTATCTCTTTTGTCAAAAATCACCTGTTTTTGCTTGAACATTAAATGCCTCCAAATGGTATTTAATTCACTACCCGGGGTGAAGAAACACTTTTTGAGACCCCAGAGTGAGTAAATTGGCCATTTTCATGCACTTTTAACCATTTCACAAATATTGTGTTTTGGGCCCCTGGAAGCATGAAAATCACTTTAAACATGCTAATTTTAGCTCTAAAACTGATGATCTACCTACAAATGTGAACTGACGTTCAAAAATAAAACATTTGAAAACGGACCATTTTTCACCTTTCTGAAGCATGACGTAATGGGGGGGTGTTATCTCTTTTGATAAAAATCACCTGTTTTTGCTTGAACATTAAATGCCTCCAAATGGTATTTAATTCACTTCCCGGGCCCCTGGAAGCATGAAAATCACTTTAAACATGCTAATTTTAGCTCTAAAACTGATGATCTACCTACAAATTTGAACTGACGTTCAAAAATAAAACATTTGAAAACGTACCATTTTTCACCTTTCTGAAGCATGACGTAATGGGGGGGTGTTATCTCTTTTGTCAAAAATCACCTGTTTTTGCTTGAACATTAAATGCCTCCAAATGGTATTTAATTCACTTCCCGGGGTGAAGAAACACTTTTTGAGACCTCAGAGTGAGTAAATTGGCCATTTTCATGCACTTTTAACCATTTCACAAATCTTGTGTTTTGGGCCCCTGGAAGCATGAAAATCACTTTAAACATGCTAATTTTAGCTCTAAAACTGATGATCTACCTACAAATGTGAACTGACTTTAAAAAATAAAACATTTGAAAACGGACCATTTTTCACCTTTCTGCAGCATGATGTAATGGGGGGTGTTATCTCTTTTGTCAAAAATCACCTGTTTTTGCTTGAACATTAAATGCCTCCAAATGGTATTTAATTCACTTCCCGGGCCCCTGGAAGCATGAAAATCACTTTAAACATGCTTATTTTAGCTCTAAAACTGATGATCTACCTACAAATGTGAACTGACGTTCAAAAATAAAACATTTGAAAACGGACCATTTTTCACCTTTCTGAAGCATGACGTAATGGGGGGGTGTTATCACTTTTGTCAAAAATCACCTGTTTTTGCTTGAACATTAAAGCCTCCAAATGGTATTTAATTCACTTCCCGGGCCCCTGGAAGCATGAAAATCACTTTAAACATGCTTATTTTAGCTCTAAAACTGATGATCTACCTACAAATGTGAACTGACGTTAAAAAATAAAACATTTGAAAACTGACCATTTTTCACCTTTCTGAAGCATGACGTAATGGGGGGGTGTTATCTCTTTTGTCAAAAATCACCTGTTTTTGCTTGAACATTAAATGCCTCCAAATGGTATTTAATTCACTTCCCGGTCCCCTGGAAGCATGAAAATCACTTTAAACATGCTAATTTTAGCTCTAAAACTGATGATCTACCTACAAATGTGAACTGACTTTCAAAAATAAAACATTTGAAAACGGACAATTTTTCACCTTTCTGAAGCATGACGTAATGGGGGGGTGTTATCTCTTTTGTCAAAAATCACCTGTTTTTGCTTGAACATTAAATGCCTCCAAAAGGTATTTAATTCACTTCCCGGGCCCCTGGAAGCATGAAAATAACTTTAAACATGCTGATTTTAGCTCTAAAACTGATGATCTACCTACAAATGTGAACAGACGTTCAAAAATAAAACATTTGAAAACAGACCATTTTTCACCTTTCTGAAGCGTGACGTAATGGGGGGGGTGTTATCTCTTTTGTCAAAAATCACCTGTTTTTGCTTGAACATTAAATGCCTCCAAATGGTATTTAATTCACTTCCCGGGCCCCTGGAAGCATGAAAATCACTTTAAACATGCTAATTTTAGCTCTAAAACTGATGATCTACCTACAAATGTGAACTGACGTTCAAAAATAAAACATTTGAAAACGGACCATTTTTCACCTTTCTGAAGCATGACGTAATGGGGGGGTGTTATCTCTTTTGTCAAAAATCACCTGTTTTTGCTTGAACATTAAATGCCTCCAAATGGTATTTAATTCACTACCCGGGCCCCTGTAAGCATGAAAATCACTTTAAACATGCTAATTTTAGCTCTAAAACTGATGATCTACCTACAAATATGAACTGACTTTCAAAAATAAAACATTTGAAAACGGACAATTTTTCACCTTTCTGAAGCATGACGTAATGGGGGGGTGTTATCTCTTTTGTCAAAAATCACCTGTTTTTGCTTGAACATTAAATGCCTCCAAATGGTATTTAATTCACTTCCCGGGCCCCTGGAAGCATGAAAATCACTTTAAACATGCAAATTTTAGCTCTAAAACTGATGATCTACCTACAAATGTGAACTGACGTTCAAAAATAAAACATTTGAAAACGGACCATTTTTCACCTTTCTGAAGCGTGACGTAATGGGGGGTGTTATCTCTTTTGTCAAAAATCACCTGTTTTTGCTTGAACATTAAATGCCTCCAAATGGTATTTAATTCACTTCCCGGGGTGAAGAAACACTTTTTGAGACCTCAGAGTGAGTAAATTGGCCATTTTCATGCACTTTTAACCATTTCACAAATCTTGTGTTTTGGGCCCCTGGAAGCATGAAAATCACTTTAAACATGCTAATTTTAGCTCTAAAACTGATGATCTACCTACAAATGTGAACTGACGTTCAAAAATAAAACATTTGAAAACGGACCATTTTTCACCTTTCTGCAGCATGACGTAATGGGGGGGGTGTTATCTCTTTTGTCAAAAATCACCTGTTTTTGCTTGAACATTAAATGCCTCCAAATGGTATTTAATTCACTTCCCGGGCGCCTGGAAGCATGAAAATCACTTTAAACATGCTAATTTTAGCTCTAAAACTGATGATCTACCTACAAATGTGAACTGACGTTCAAAAATAAAACATTTGAAAACTGACCATTTTTCACCTTTCTGAAGCATGACATAATGGGGGGGGTGTTATCTCTTTTGTCAAAAATCACCTGTTTTTGCTTGAACATTAAATGCCTCCAAATGGTATTTAATTCACTTCCCGGGCCCCTGGAAGCATGAAAATCACTTTAAAAATGCTAATTTTAGCTCTAAAACTGATGATCTACCTACAAATGTGAACTGACTTTCAAAAATAAAACATTTGAAAACTGACAATTTTTCACCTTTCTGAAGCATGACGTAATGGGGGGGTGTTATCTCTTTTGTCAAAAATCACCTGTTTTTGCTTGAACATTAAATGCCTCCAAATGGTATTTAATTCACTTCCCGGGCCCCTGGAAGCATGAAAATCACTTTAAACATGCAAATTTTAGCTCTAAAACTGATGATCTACCTACAAATGTGAACTGACGTTCAAAAATAAAACATTTGAAAACGGACCATTTTTCACCTTTCTGAAGCGTGACGTAATGAGGGGGTGTTATCTCTTTTGTCAAAAATCACCTGTTTTTGCTTGAACATTAAATGCCTCCAAATGGTATTTAATTCACTTCCCGGGGTGAAGAAACACTTTTTGAGACCTCAGAGTGAGTAAATTGGCCATTTGCATGCACTTTTAACCATTTCACAAATCTTGTGTTTTGGGCCCCTGGAAGCATGAAAATCACTTTAAACATGCTAATTTTAGCTCTAAAACTGATGATCTACCTACAAATGTGAACTGACGTTCAAAAATAAAACATTTGAAAACGGACCATTTTTCACCTTTCTGCAGCATGACGTAATGGGGGGGTGTTATCTCTTTTGTCAAAAATCACCTGTTTTTGCTTGAACATTAAATGCCTCCAAATGGTATTTAATTCACTTCCCGGGCGCCTGGAAGCATGAAAATCACTTTAAACATGCTAATTTTAGCTCTAAAACTGATGATCTACCTACAAATGTGAACTGACGTTCAAAAATAAAACATTTGAAAACTGACAATTTTTCACCTTTCTGAAGCATGACGTAATGGGGGGGTGTTATCTCTTTTGTCAAAAATCACCTGTTTTTGCTTGAACATTAAATGCCTCCAAATGGTATTTAATTCACTTCCCGGGCACCTGGAAGCATGAAAATCACTTTAAACATGCTAATTTTAGCTCTAAAACTGATGATCTACCTACAAATGTGAACTGACTTTCAAAAATAAAACATTTGAAAACTGACAATTTTTCATCTTTCTGAAGCATGACGTAATGGGGGGGTGTTATCTCTTTTGTCAAAAATCACCTGTTTTTGCTTGAACATTAAATGCCTCCAAATGGTATTTAATTCACTTCCCGGGCCCCTGGAAGCATGAAAATCACTTTAAACATGCTAATTTTAGCTCTAAAACTGATGATCTACCTACAAATGTGAACTGACGTTCAAAAATAAAACATTTGAAAACGGACCATTTTTCACCTTTCTGAAGCGTGACGTAATGGGGGGGTGTTATCTCTTTTGTCAAAAATCACCTGTTTTTGCTTGAACATTAAATGCCTCCAAATGGTATTTAATTCACTTCCCGGGGTGAAGAAACACTTTTTGAGACCCCAGAGTGAGTAAATTGGCCATTTTCATGCACTTTTAACAATTTCACAAATATTGTGTTTTGGGCCCCTGGAAGCATGAAAATCACTTTAAACATGCTAATTTTAGCTCTAAAACTGATGATCTACCTACAAATGTGAACTGACGTTCAAAAATAAAACATTTGAAAACGGACCATTTTTCACCTTTCTGAAGCATGACGTAATGGGGGGGTGTTATCTCTTTTGTCAAAAATCACCTGTTTTTGCTTGAACATTAAATGCCTCCAAATGGTATTTAATTCACTTCCCGGGCCCCTGGAAGCATGAAAATCACTTTAAACATGCTAATTTTAGCTCTAAAACTGATGATCTACCTACAAATGTGAACTGACGTTTAAAAATAAAACATTTGAAAACGGACCATTTTTCACCTTTCTGAAGCGTGACGTAATGGGGGGGTGTTATCTCTTTTGTCAAAAATCACCTGTTTTTGCTTGAACATTAAATGCCTCCAAATGGTATTTAATTCACTTCCCGGGCCCCTGGAAGCATGAAAATCACTTTAAACATGCTAATTTTAGCTCTAAAACTGATGATCTACCTACAAATTTGAACTGACGTTCAAAAATAAAACATTTGAAAACGTACCATTTTTCACCTTTCTGAAGCATGACGTAATGGGGGGGTGTTATCTCTTTTGTCAAAAATCACCTGTTTTTGCTTGAACATTAAATGCCTCCAAATGGTATTTAATTCACTTCCCGGGGTGAAGAAACACTTTTTGAGACCTCAGAGTGAGTAAATTGGCCATTTTCATGCACTTTTAACCATTTCACAAATCTTGTGTTTTGGGCCCCTGGAAGCATGAAAATCACTTTAAACATGCTAATTTTAGCTCTAAAACTGATGATCTACCTACAAATGTGAACTGACTTTAAAAAATAAAACATTTGAAAACGGACCATTTTTCACCTTTCTGCAGCATGATGTAATGGGGGGTGTTATCTCTTTTGTCAAAAATCACCTGTTTTTGCTTGAACATTAAATGCCTCCAAATGGTATTTAATTCACTTCCCGGGCCCCTGGAAGCATGAAAATCACTTTAAACATGCTTATTTTAGCTCTAAAACTGATGATCTACCTACAAATGTGAACTGACGTTCAAAAATAAAACATTTGAAAACGGACCATTTTTCACCTTTCTGAAGCATGACGTAATGGGGGGGTGTTATCACTTTTGTCAAAAATCACCTGTTTTTGCTTGAACATTAAAGCCTCCAAATGGTATTTAATTCACTTCCCGGGCCCCTGGAAGCATGAAAATCACTTTAAACATGCTTATTTTAGCTCTAAAACTGATGATCTACCTACAAATGTGAACTGACGTTAAAAAATAAAACATTTGAAAACTGACCATTTTTCACCTTTCTGAAGCATGACGTAATGGGGGGGTGTTATCTCTTTTGTCAAAAATCACCTGTTTTTGCTTGAACATTAAATGCCTCCAAATGGTATTTAATTCACTTCCCGGTCCCCTGGAAGCATGAAAATCACTTTAAACATGCTAATTTTAGCTCTAAAACTGATGATCTACCTACAAATGTGAACTGACTTTCAAAAATAAAACATTTGAAAACGGACAATTTTTCACCTTTCTGAAGCATGACGTAATGGGGGGGTGTTATCTCTTTTGTCAAAAATCACCTGTTTTTGCTTGAACATTAAATGCCTCCAAAAGGTATTTAATTCACTTCCCGGGCCCCTGGAAGCATGAAAATAACTTTAAACATGCTGATTTTAGCTCTAAAACTGATGATCTACCTACAAATGTGAACAGACGTTCAAAAATAAAACATTTGAAAACAGACCATTTTTCACCTTTCTGAAGCGTGACGTAATGGGGGGGTGTTATCTCTTTTGTCAAAAATCACCTGTTTTTGCTTGAACATTAAATGCCTCCAAATGGTATTTAATTCACTTCCCGGGCCCCTGGAAGCATGAAAATCACTTTAAACATGCTAATTTTAGCTCTAAAACTGATGATCTACCTACAAATGTGAACTGACGTTCAAAAATAAAACATTTGAAAACGGACCATTTTTCACCTTTCTGAAGCATGACGTAATGGGGGGTGTTATCTCTTTTGTCAAAAATCACCTGTTTTTGCTTGAACATTAAATGCCTCCAAATGGTATTTAATTCACTACCCGGGCCCCTGTAAGCATGAAAATCACTTTAAACATGCTAATTTTAGCTCTAAAACTGATGATCTACCTACAAATATGAACTGACTTTCAAAAATAAAACATTTGAAAACGGACAATTTTTCACCTTTCTGAAGCATGACGTAATGGGGGGGTGTTATCTCTTTTGTCAAAAATCACCTGTTTTTGCTTGAACATTAAATGCCTCCAAATGGTATTTAATTCACTTCCCGGGCCCCTGGAAGCATGAAAATCACTTTAAACATGCAAATTTTAGCTCTAAAACTGATGATCTACCTACAAATGTGAACTGACGTTCAAAAATAAAACATTTGAAAACGGACCATTTTTCACCTTTCTGAAGCGTGACGTAATGGGGGGTGTTATCTCTTTTGTCAAAAATCACCTGTTTTTGCTTGAACATTAAATGCCTCCAAATGGTATTTAATTCACTTCCCGGGGTGAAGAAACACTTTTTGAGACCTCAGAGTGAGTAAATTGGCCATTTTCATGCACTTTTAACCATTTCACAAATCTTGTGTTTTGGGCCCCTGGAAGCATGAAAATCACTTTAAACATGCTAATTTTAGCTCTAAAACTGATGATCTACCTACAAATGTGAACTGACGTTCAAAAATAAAACATTTGAAAACGGACCATTTTTCACCTTTCTGCAGCATGACGTAATGGGGGGGTGTTATCTCTTTTGTCAAAAATCACCTGTTTTTGCTTGAACATTAAATGCCTCCAAATGGTATTTAATTCACTTCCCGGGCGCCTGGAAGCATGAAAATCACTTTAAACATGCTAATTTTAGCTCTAAAACTGATGATCTACCTACAAATGTGAACTGACGTTCAAAAATAAAACATTTGAAAACTGACCATTTTTCACCTTTCTGAAGCATGACATAATGGGGGGGTGTTATCTCTTTTGTCAAAAATCACCTGTTTTTGCTTGAACATTAAATGCCTCCAAATGGTATTTAATTCACTTCCCGGGCCCCTGGAAGCATGAAAATCACTTTAAAAATGCTAATTTTAGCTCTAAAACTGATGATCTACCTACAAATGTGAACTGACTTTCAAAAATAAAACATTTGAAAACTGACAATTTTTCACCTTTCTGAAGCATGACGTAATGGGGGGGTGTTATCTCTTTTGTCAAAAATCACCTGTTTTTGCTTGAACATTAAATGCCTCCAAATGGTATTTAATTCACTTCCCGGGCCCCTGGAAGCATGAAAATCACTTTAAACATGCAAATTTTAGCTCTAAAACTGATGATCTACCTACAAATGTGAACTGACGTTCAAAAATAAAACATTTGAAAACGGACCATTTTTCACCTTTCTGAAGCGTGACGTAATGAGGGGGTGTTATCTCTTTTGTCAAAAATCACCTGTTTTTGCTTGAACATTAAATGCCTCCAAATGGTATTTAATTCACTTCCCGGGGTGAAGAAACACTTTTTGAGACCTCAGAGTGAGTAAATTGGCCATTTGCATGCACTTTTAACCATTTCACAAATCTTGTGTTTTGGGCCCCTGGAAGCATGAAAATCACTTTAAACATGCTAATTTTAGCTCTAAAACTGATGATCTACCTACAAATGTGAACTGACGTTCAAAAATAAAACATTTGAAAACGGACCATTTTTCACCTTTCTGCAGCATGACGTAATGGGGGGTGTTATCTCTTTTGTCAAAAATCACCTGTTTTTGCTTGAACATTAAATGCCTCCAAATGGTATTTAATTCACTTCCCGGGCGCCTGGAAGCATGAAAATCACTTTAAACATGCTAATTTTAGCTCTAAAACTGATGATCTACCTACAAATGTGAACTGACGTTCAAAAATAAAACATTTGAAAACTGACAATTTTTCACCTTTCTGAAGCATGACGTAATGGGGGGGTGTTATCTCTTTTGTCAAAAATCACCTGTTTTTGCTTGAACATTAAATGCCTCCAAATGGTATTTAATTCACTTCCCGGGCGCCTGGAAGCATGAAAATCACTTTAAACATGCTAATTTTAGCTCTAAAACTGATGATCTACCTACAAATGTGAACTGACTTTCAAAAATAAAACATTTGAAAACTGACAATTTTTCATCTTTCTGAAGCATGACGTAATGGGGGGGTGTTATCTCTTTTGTCAAAAATCACCTGTTTTTGCTTGAACATTAAATGCCTCCAAATGGTATTTAATTCACTTCCCGGGCCCCTGGAAGCATGAAAATCACTTTAAACATGCTAATTTTAGCTCTAAAACTGATGATCTACCTACAAATGTGAACTGACGTTCAAAAATAAAACATTTGAAAACGGACCATTTTTCACCTTTCTGAAGCGTGACGTAATGGGGGGGTGTTATCTCTTTTGTCAAAAATCACCTTTTTTTGCTTGAACATTAAATGCCTCCAAATGGTATTTAATTCACTTCCCGGGGTGAAGAAACACTTTTTGAGCCCCCAGAGTGAGTAAATTGGCCATTTTCATGCACTTTTAACCATTTCACAAATATTGTGTTTTGGGCCCCTGGAAGCATGAAAATCACTTTAAACATGCTAATTTTAGCTCTAAAACTGATGATCTACCTACAAATGTGAACTGACGTTCAAAAATAAAACATTTGAAAACGGACCATTTTTCACCTTTCTGAAGCATGACGTAATGGGGGGGGTGTTATCTCTTTTGTCAAAAATCACCTGTTTTTGCTTGAACATTAAATGCCTCCAAATGGTATTTAATTCACTACCCGGGCCCCTGGAAGCATGAAAATCACTTTAAACATGCTAATTTTAGCTCTAAAACTGATGATCTACCTACAAATATGAACTGACTTTCAAAAATAAAACATTTGAAAACGGACAATTTTTCACCTTTCTGAAGCATGACGTAATGGGGGGGTGTTATCTCTTTTGTCAAAAATCACCTGTTTTTGCTTGAACATTAAATGCCTCCAAATGGTATTTAATTCACTTCCCGGGCCCCTGGAAGCATGAAAATCACTTTAAACATGCAAATTTTAGCTCTAAAACTGATGATCTACCTACAAATGTTAACTGACGTTCAAAAATAAAACATTTGAAAACGGACCATTTTTCACCTTTCTGAAGCGTGACGTAATGGGGGGGTGTTATCTCTTTTGTCAAAAATCACCTGTTTTTGCTTGAACATTAAATGCCTCCAAATGGTATTTAATTCACTTCCCGGGGTGAAGAAACACTTTTTGAGACCTCAGAGTGAGTAAATTGGCCATTTTCATGCACTTTTAACCATTTCACAAATCTTGTGTTTTGGGCCCCTGGAAGCATGAAAATCACTTTAAACATGCTAATTTTAGCTCTAAAACTGATGATCTACCTACAAATGTGAACTGACGTTCAAAAATAAAACATTTGAAAACGGACCATTTTTCACCTTTCTGAAGCATGACGTAATGGGGGGGTGTTATCTCTTTTGTCAAAAATCACCTGTTTTTGCTTGAACATTAAATGCCTCCAAATGGTATTTAATTCACTACCCGGGCCCCTGGAAGCATGAAAATCACTTTAAACATGCTAATTTTAGCTCTAAAACTGATGATCTACCTACAAATATGAACTGACTTTCAAAAATAAAACATTTGAAAACGGACAATTTTTCACCTTTCTGAAGCATGACGTAATGGGGGGGTGTTATCTCTTTTGTCAAAAATCACCTGTTTTTGCTTGAACATTAAATGCCTCCAAATGGTATTTAATTCACTTCCCGGGCCCCTGGAAGCATGAAAATCACTTTAAACTTGCAAATTTTAGCTCTAAAACTGATGATCTACCTACAAATGTTAACTGACGTTCAAAAATAAAACATTTGAAAACGGACCATTTTTCACCTTTCTGAAGCGTGACGTAATGGGGGGGTGTTATCTCTTTTGTCAAAAATCACCTGTTTTTGCTTGAACATTAAATGCCTCCAAATGGTATTTAATTCACTTCCCGGGGTGAAGAAACACTTTTTGAGACCTCAGAGTGAGTAAATTGGCCATTTTCATGCACTTTTAACCATTTCACAAATCTTGTGTTTTGGGCCCCTGGAAGCATGAAAATCACTTTAAACATGCTAATTTTAGCTCTAAAACTGATGATCTACCTACAAATGTGAACTGACGTTCAAAAATAAAACATTTGAAAACGGACCATTTTTCACCTTTCTGCAGCATGACGTAATGGGGGGGTGTTATCTCTTTTGTCAAAAATCACCTGTTTTTGCTTGAACATTAAATGCCTCCAAATGGTATTTAATTCACTTCCCGGGCGCCTGGAAGCATGAAAATCACTTTAAACATGCTAATTTTAGCTCTAAAACTGATGATCTACCTACAAATGTGAACTGACGTTCAAAAATAAAACATTTGAAAACTGACCATTTTTCACCTTTCTGAAGCATGACATAATGGGGGGGTGTTATCTCTTTTGTCAAAAATCACCTGTTTTTGCTTGAACATTAAATGCCTCCAAATGGTATTTAATTCACTTCCCGGGCCCCTGGAAGCAAGAAAATCACTTTAAAAATGCTAATTTTAGCTCTAAAACTGATGATCTACCTACAAATGTGAACTGACTTTCAAAAATAAAACATTTGAAAACTGACAATTTTTCACCTTTCTGAAGCATGACGTAATGGGGGGGTGTTATCTCTTTTGTCAAAAATCACCTGTTTTTGCTTGAACATTAAATGCCTCCAAATGGTATTTAATTCACTTCCCGGGCCCCTGGAAGCATGAAAATCACTTTAAACATGCAAATTTTAGCTCTAAAACTGATGATCTACCTACAAATGTGAACTGACGTTCAAAAATAAAACATTTGAAAACGGACCATTTTTCACCTTTCTGAAGCGTGACGTAATGGGGGGGTGTTATCTCTTTTGTCAAAAATCACCTGTTTTTGCTTGAACATTAAATGCCTCCAAATGGTATTTAATTCACTTCCCGGGGTGAAGAAACACTTTTTGAGACCTCAGAGTGCGTAAATTGGCCATTTTCATGCACTTTTAACCATTTCACAAATCTTGTGTTTTGGGCCCCTGGAAGCATGAAAATCACTTTAAACATGCTAATTTTAGCTCTAAAACTGATGATCTACCTACAAATGTGAACTGACGTTCAAAAATAAAACATTTGAAAACGGACCATTTTTCACCTTTCTGCAGCATGACGTAATGGGGGGGTGTTATCTCTTTTGTCAAAAATCACCTGTTTTTGCTTGAACATTAAATGCCTCCAAATGGTATTTAATTCACTTCCCGGGCGCCTGGAAGCATGAAAATCACTTTAAACATGCTAATTTTAGCTCTAAAACTGATGATCTACCTACAAATGTGAACTGACGTTCAAAAATAAAACATTTGAAAACTGACCATTTTTCACCTTTCTGAAGCATGACGTAATGGGGGGGGTGTTATCTCTTTTGTCAAAAATCACCTGTTTTTGCTTGAACATTAAATGCCTCCAAATGGTATTTAATTCACTTCCCGGGCCCCTGGAAGCATGAAAATCACTTTAAACATGCTAATTTTAGCTCTAAAACTGATGATCTACCTACAAATGTGAACTGACTTTCAAAAATAAAACATTTGAAAACTGACAATTTTTCACCTTTCTGAAGCATGACGTAATGGGGGGGTGTTATCTCTTTTGTCAAAAATCACCTGTTTTTGCTTGAACATTAAATGCCTCCAAATGGTATTTAATTCACTTCCCGGGCCCCTGGAAGCATGAAAATCACTTTAAACATGCTAATTTTAGCTCTAAAACTGATGATCTACCTACAAATGTGAACTGACGTTCAAAAATAAAACCCTTGAAAACGGACCATTTTTCACCTTTCTGAAGCGTGACGTAATGGGGGGGTGTTATCTCTTTTGTCAAAAATCACCTGTTTTTGCTTGAACATTAAATGCCTCCAAATGGTATTTAATTCACTTCCCGGGGTGAAGAAACACTTTTTGAGACCCCAGAGTGAGTAAATTGGCCATTTTCATGCACTTTTAACCATTTCACAAATATTGTGTTTTGGGCCCCTGGAAGCATGAAAATCACTTTAAACATGCTAATTTTAGCTCTAAAACTGATGATCTACCTACAAATGTGAACTGACGTTCAAAAATAAAACATTTGAAAACGGACCATTTTTCACCTTTCTGCAGCATGACGTAATGGGGGGGTGTTATCTCTTTTGTCAAAAATCACCTGTTTTTGCTTGAACATTAAATGCCTCCAAATGGTATTTAATTCACTTCCCGGGCGCCTGGAAGCATGAAAATCACTTTAAACATGCTAATTTTAGCTCTAAAACTGATGATCTACCTACAAATGTGAACTGACGTTCAAAAATAAAACATTTGAAAACTGACAATTTTTCACCTTTCTGAAGCATGACATAATGGGGGGGTGTTATCTCTTTTGTCAAAAATCACCTGTTTTTGCTTGAACATTAAATGCCTCCAAATGGTATTTAATTCACTTCCCGGGCCCCTGGAAGCATGAAAATCACTTTAAACATGCAAATTTTAGCTCTAAAACTGATGATCTACCTACAAATGTGAACTGACGTTCAAAAATAAAACATTTGAAAACGGACCATTTTTCACCTTTCTGAAGCGTGACGTAATGGGGGGGTGTTATCTCTTTTGTCAAAAATCACCTGTTTTTGCTTGAACATTAAATGCCTCCAAATGGTATTTAATTCACTTCCCGGGGTGAAGAAACACTTTTTGAGACCTCAGAGTGAGTAAATTGGCCATTTTCATGCACTTTTAACCATTTCACAAATCTTGTGTTTTGGGCCCCTGGAAGCATGAAAATCACTTTAAACATGCTAATTTTAGCTCTAAAACTGATGATCTACCTACAAATGTGAACTGACGTTCAAAAATAAAACATTTGAAAACGGACCATTTTTCACCTTTCTGCAGCATGACGTAATGGGGGGGTGTTATCTCTTTTGTCAAAAATCACCTGTTTTTGCTTGAACATTAAATGCCTCCAAATGGTATTTAATTCACTTCCCGGGCGCCTGGAAGCATGAAAATCACTTTAAACATGCTAATTTTAGCTCTAAAACTGATGATCTACCTACAAATGTGAACTGACGTTCAAAAATAAAACATTTGAAAACTGACAATTTTTCACCTTTCTGAAGCATGACGTAATGGGGGGGTGTTATCTCTTTTGTCAAAAATCACCTGTTTTTGCTTGAACATTAAATGCCTCCAAATGGTATTTAATTCACTTCCCGGGCCCCTGGAAGCATGAAAATCACTTTAAAAATGCTAATTTTAGCTCTAAAACTGATGATCTACCTACAAATGTGAACTGACTTTCAAAAATAAAACATTTGAAAACTGACAATTTTTCACCTTTCTGAAGCATGACGTAATGGGGGGGTGTTATCTCTTTTGTCAAAAATCACCTGTTTTTGCTTGAACATTAAATGCCTCCAAATGGTATTTAATTCACTTCCCGGGCCCCTGGAAGCATGAAAATCACTTTAAACATGCTAATTTTAGCTCTAAAACTGATGATCTACCTACAAATGTGAACTGACGTTCAAAAATAAAACATTTGAAAACGGACCATTTTTCACCTTTCTGAAGCGTGACGTAATGGGGGGGTGTTATCTCTTTTGTCAAAAATCACCTGTTTTTGCTTGAACATTAAATGCCTCCAAATGGTATTTAATTCACTTCCCGGGGTGAAGAAACACTTTTTGAGACCCCAGAGTGAGTAAATTGGCCATTTTCATGCACTTTTAACCATTTCACAAAAATTGTGTTTTGGGCCCCTGGAAGCATGAAAATCACTTTAAACATGCTAATTTTAGCTCTAAAACTGATGATCTACCTACAAATGTGAACTGACGTTCAAAAATAAAACATTTGAAAACGGACCATTTTTCACCTTTCTGAAGCATGACGTAATGGGGGGGTGTTATCTCTTTTGTCAAAAATCACCTGTTTTTGCTTGAACATTAAATGCCTCCAAATGGTATTTAATTCACTACCCGGGCCCCTGGAAGCATGAAAATCACTTTAAACATGCTAATTTTAGCTCTAAAACTGATGATCTACCTACAAATATGAACTGACTTTCAAAAATAAAACATTTGAAAACGGACAATTTTTCACCTTTCTGAAGCATGACGTAATGGGGGGGTGTTATCTCTTTTGTCAAAAATCACCTGTTTTTGCTTGAACATTAAATGCCTCCAAATGGTATTTAATTCACTTCCCGGGCCCCTGGAAGCATGAAAATCACTTTAAACATGCAAATTTTAGCTCTAAAACTGATGATCTACCTACAAATGTTAACTGACGTTCAAAAATAAAACATTTGAAAACGGACCATTTTTCACCTTTCTGAAGCGTGACGTAATGGGGGGGTGTTATCTCTTTTGTCAAAAATCACCTGTTTTTGCTTGAACATTAAATGCCTCCAAATGGTATTTAATTCACTTCCCGGGGTGAAGAAACACTTTTTGAGATCTCAGAGTGAGTAAATTGGCCATTTTCATGCACTTTTAACCATTTCACAAATCTTGTGTTTTGGGCCCCTGGAAGCATGAAAATCACTTTAAACATGCTAATTTTAGCTCTAAAACTGATGATCTACCTACAAATGTGAACTGACGTTCAAAAATAAAACATTTGAAAACGGACCATTTTTCACCTTTCTGCAGCATGACGTAATGGGGGGGTGTTATCTCTTTTGTCAAAAATCACCTGTTTTTGCTTGAACATTAAATGCCTCCAAATGGTATTTAATTCACTTCCCGGGCGCCTGGAAGCATGAAAATCACTTTAAACATGCTAATTTTAGCTCTAAAACTGATGATCTACCTACAAATGTGAACTGACGTTCAAAAATAAAACATTTGAAAACTGACCATTTTTCACCTTTCTGAAGCATGACATAATGGGGGGGTGTTATCTCTTTTGTCAAAAATCACCTGTTTTTGCTTGAACATTAAATGCCTCCAAATGGTATTTAATTCACTTCCCGGGCCCCTGGAAGCATGAAAATCACTTTAAAAATGCTAATTTTAGCTCTAAAACTGATGATCTACCTACAAATGTGAACTGACTTTCAAAAATAAAACATTTGAAAACTGACAATTTTTCACCTTTCTGAAGCATGACGTAATGGGGGGGTGTTATCTCTTTTGTCAAAAATCACCTGTTTTTGCTTGAACATTAAATGCCTCCAAATGGTATTTAATTCACTTCCCGGGCCCCTGGAAGCATGAAAATCACTTTAAACATGCAAATTTTAGCTCTAAAACTGATGATCTACCTACAAATGTGAACTGACGTTCAAAAATAAAACATTTGAAAACTGACCATTTTTCACCTTTCTGAAGCGTGACGTAATGGGGGGGTGTTATCTCTTTTGTCAAAAATCACCTGTTTTTGCTTGAACATTAAATGCCTCCAAATGGTATTTAATTCACTTCCCGGGGTGAAGAAACACTTTTTGAGACCTCAGAGTGAGTAAATTGGCCATTTTCATGCACTTTTAACCATTTCACAAATCTTGTGTTTTGGGCCCCTGGAAGCATGAAAATCACTTTAAACATGCTAATTTTAGCTCTAAAACTGATGATCTACCTACAAATGTGAACTGACGTTCAAAAATAAAACATTTGAAAACGGACCATTTTTCACCTTTCTGCAGCATGACGTAATGGGGGGGTGTTATCTCTTTTGTCAAAAATCACCTGTTTTTGCTTGAACATTAAATGCCTCCAAATGGTATTTAATTCACTTCCCGGGCCCCTGGAAGCATGAAAATCACTTTAAACATGCTAATTTTAGCTCTAAAACTGATGATCTACCTACAAATGTGAACTGACGTTCAAAAATAAAACATTTGAAAACGGACCATTTTTCACCTTTCTGAAGCGTGACGTAATGGGGGGGTGTTATCTCTTTTGTCAAAAATCACCTGTTTTTGCTTGAACATTAAATGCCTCCAAATGGTATTTAATTCACTACCCGGGGTGAAGAAACACTTTTTGAGACCCCAGAGTGAGTAAATTGGCCATTTTCATGCACTTTTAACCATTTCACAAATATTGTGTTTTGGGCCCCTGGAAGCATGAAAATCACTTTAAACATGCTAATTTTAGCTCTAAAACTGATGATCTACCTACAAATGTGAACTGACGTTCAAAAATAAAACATTTGAAAACTGACAATTTTTCACCTTTCTGAAGCATGACGTAATGGGGGGGGGGGTGTTATCTCTTTTGTCAAAAATCACCTGTTTTTGCTTGAACATTAAATGCCTCCAAATGGTATTTAATTCACTTCCCGGGCCCCTGGAAGCATGAAAATCACTTTAAACATGCTAATTTTAGCTCTAAAACTGATGATCTACCTACAAATGTGAACTGACTTTCAAAAATAAATCATTTGAAAAAGGACAATTTTTCACCTTTCTGAAGCATGACGTAATGGGGGGGTGTTATCTCTTTTGTAAAAAATCACCTGTTTTTGCTTGAACATTAAATGCCTCCAAATGGTATTTAATTCACTTCCCGGGCCCCTGGAAGCATGAAAATCACTTTAAACATGCTAATTTTAGCTCTAAAACTGATGATCTACCTACAAATGTGAACTGATGTTAAAAAATAAAACATTTGAAAACGGACCATTTTTCACCTTTCTTCAGCATGACGTAATGGGGGGGTGTTATCTCTTTTGTTAAAAATCACCTGTTTTTGCTTGAACATTAAATGCCTCCAAATGGTATTTAATTCATTTCCCGGGCCCCTGGAAGCATGAAAATCACTTTAAACATGCTAATTTTAGCTCTAAAACTGATGATCTACCTACAAATGTGAACTGATGTTAAAAAATAAAACATTTGAAAACGGACCATTTTTCACCTTTCTGCAGCATGACGTAATGGGGGGGTGTTATCTCTTTTGTTAAAAATCACCTGTTTTTGCTTGAACATTAAATGCCTCCAAATGGTATTTAATTCACTTCCGCGATGCTGAACATCATAGACGACATCCATGGATCTCTTGACGCTGGCAAGTGCTGCCTCCTCATACTCCTGGATCTCTCAGCAGCGTTCGACACAGTGGACCACAAGCTCCTCATCATGACTCTTCAAGAAAGAGCCGGCCTTGGCGATGTAGTTCTTAAGTGGTTTTCCTCCTTCTTACATAACCGTACGCAATTAATAAAAATCAAGAACTTCACCTCCGATACCCAGCAAGTCAACAAGGGTGTCCCTCAAGGATCAGTGCTCTCCCCCCAGCTCTTTAACATCTATATGGAACCACTCGCCAAGCTACTCAGGAACGCCAACATCCACTTCCACATCTATGCGGATGACACGCAGATTTACCTGGAAACCTCCTCTCTCAAAGACATCCACAGACTCAACGATGTCCTAAATGAAGTTCAAGTCTGGCTGACAAAGAATCACCTGAAACTCAACCCCGATAAGACAGAAACACTCCTCATCTCAAACAAAGAAGATAACCCTCAAATCACAGAGTGGCTAAAGTCGATCAATGCTCTCAAAGGTAACCTCACGCTAGCCGACTCCGTTAAATCCCTGGGCTTCACCCTAGACCCCAAACTAACCCTGACAAACCACATTAAGAACTCGGCGAAAAGCGCATTCTTCAACCTCAGACTTTTGAACAAAATTAAACCTTACATTCCCAACAAGGACCTCAAACTAGCCACGCAATCTCTAGTTCTATCAAGACTGGATTATGGGAACTCAATCCTAACAGGCATCCCCAAATCGCACCTGGCACCACTAAACACAACACTTCACGCGGCAGCGAGAATGATCACAGGCTGCAAAAATTTGATCACATCTCCCCGGCACTCAAAGAACTCGAATGGCTCCCTGCGGAAATGCGAAGTACCTTCAGAACGGCCTGCCTAACCCAAAAGGCCCTACACACCGGCAAACTGGAATACCTGGCTAACAAGCTCAAAAAAGCAGGCCAAGCCAGAAATTTGAGAAGCTCTAACTCCCTGCTGCTCATCCTACCAAAAACCAGAAGGAAGAGAACTGCGGACTGCTCTTTCTCAGGAAATTCCCCTAAATATGGAACGCCATCCCCCCGCACATCAGAACTCTACCATCCTATGCAGAATTCAAGAGCCAACTCAAATCCTTGTGCCTTATCCGCTCCCTCGGTTGTGGATAACTTGGAGCTGCAAAAGTCCCAGAATCCATTCGGTAATGTAGATTCCTGTACCAAGAAGCCCTGTTGTCCGAACTTTTCTTCTTTCCAAATTGTCACCCGCTGATTGCTTTTATTGCGTTTGTTTCATGTTGTTCTCTTTATCATTCCCTCTACTGTAAAGCGCTCTGATACCTTCGGGTCTGGTCAGCGCTATAGAAAACTTCTAAATAATAAATAAACTTCCCGGGCCCCTGGAAGCATGAAAATCACTTTAAACATGCTAATTTTAGCTCTAAAAATGATGATCTACATACAAATGTGAACTGACTTTCAAAAATAAAACATTTGAAAACGGACAATTTTTCACCTTTCTGAAGCATGACGTAATGGGGGGGTGTTATCTCTTTTGTCAAAAATCACCTGTTTTTGCTTGAACATTAAATGCCTCCAAATGGTATTTAATTCACTTCCCGGGCCCCTGGAAGCATGAAAATCACTTTAAACATGCTAATTTTAGCTCTAAAACTGATGATCTACCTACAAATGTGAACTGACTTTCAAAAATGAAACATTTGAAAACGGACAATTTTTTACCTTCCTGAAGCATGACGTAATGGGGGGGTGTTATCTCTTTTGTCAAAAATCACCTGTTTTTGCTTGAACATTAAATGCCTCCAAATGGTATTTAATTCACTTCCCGCGCCCCTGGAAGCATGAAAATCACTTTAAACATGCTAATTTTAGCTCTAAAACTGATGATCTACCTACAAATGTGAACTGACGTTCAAAAATAAAACATTTGAAAACTGACCATTTTTCACCTTTCTGAAGCATGACGTAATGGGGGGTGTTATCTCTTTTGTCAAAAATCACCTGTTTTTGCTTGAACATTAAATGCCTCCAAATGGTATTTAATTCACTTCCCGGGGTGAAGAAATACTTTTTGAGACCTCAGAGTGAGTAAATTGGCCATTTTCATGCACTTTTAACCATTCCACAAATCTTGTGTTTTGGGCCCCTGGAAGCATGAAAATCACTTTAAACATGCTAATTTTAGCTCTAAAACTGATGATCTACCTACAAATGTGAACTGACGTTAAAAAATAAAACATTTGAAAACGGACCATTTTTCACCTTTCTGCAGCATGACGTAATGGGGGGGGTGTTATCTCTTTTGTTAAAAATCACCTGTTTTTGCTTGAACATTAAATGCCTCCAAATGGTATTTAATTCACTTCCCGGGCCCCTGGAAGCATGAAAATCACTTTAAACATGCTTATTTTAGCTCTAAAACTGATGATCTACCTACAAATGTGAACTGACGTTCAAAAATAAAACATTTGAAAACGGACCATTTTTCACCTTTCTGAAGCGTGACGTAATGGGGGGGGTGTTATCTCTTTTGTCAAAAATCACCTGTTTTTGCTTGAACATTAAATGCCTCCAAATGGTATTTAATTCACTTCCCGGGGTGAAGAAACACTTTTTGAGACCTCAGAGTGAGTAAATTGGCCATTTTCATGCACTTTTAACCATTTCACAAATCTTGTGTTTTGGGCCCCTGGAAGCATGAAAATCACTTTAAACATGCTAATTTTAGCTCTAAAACTGATGATCTACCTACAAATGTGAACTGACGTTAAAAAATAAAACATTTGAAAACGGACCATTTTTCACTTTTCTGCAGCATGACGTAATGGGGGGTGTTATCTCTTTTGTCAAAAATCACCTGTTTTTGCTTGAACATTAAATGCCTCCAAATGGTATTTAATTCACTTCCCGGGCCCCTGGAAGCATGAAAATCACTTTAAACATGCTTATTTTAGCTCTAAAACTGATGATCTACCTACAAATGTGAACTGACGTTCAAAAATAAAACATTTGAAAGCGGACCATTTTTCACCTTTCTGAAGCATGACGTAATGGGGGGGTGTTATCTCTTTTGTCAAAAATCACCTGTTTTTGCTTGAACATTAAATGCCTCCAAATGGTATTTAATTCACTTCCCGGGCCCCTGGAAACATGAAAATCACTTTAAACATGCTAAGTTTAGCTCTAAAACTGATGATCTACCTACAAATGTGAACTGACGTTCAAAAATAAAACATTTGAAAACGGACCATTTTTCACCTTTCTGAAGCATGACGTAATGGGGGGGTGTTATCTCTTTTGTCAAAAATCATCTGTTTTTGCTTGAACATTAAATGCCTCCAAATGGTATTTAATTCACTTCCCTGGGTGAAGAAACACTTTTTGAGACCTCAGAGTGAGTAAATTGGCCATTTTCATGCACTTTTAACCATTCCACAAATCTTGTGTTTTGGGCCCCTGGAAGCATGAAAATCACTTTAAACATGCTAATTTTAGCTCTAAAACTGATGATCTACCTACAAATGTGAACTGACGTTCAAAAATAAAACATTTGAAAACTGACAATTTTTCACCTTTCTGAAGCATGACGTAATGGGGGGTGTTATCTCTTTTGTCAAAAATCACCTGTTTTTGCTTGAACATTAAATGCCTCCAAATGGTATTTAATTCACTTCCCGGGCCCCTGGAAGCATGAAAATCACTTTAAACATGCTAATTTTAGCTCTAAAACTGATGATCTACCTATAAATGTGAACTGACTTTCAAAAATAAAACATTTGAAACCAGACCATTTTTCACCTTTCTGAAGCATGACGTAATGGGGGGGGTGTTATCTCTTTTGTCAAAAATCACCTGTTTTTGCTTGAACATTAAATGCCTCCAAATGGTATTTAATTCACTTCCCGGGGTGAAGAAACACTTTTTGAGAACTCAGAGTGAGTAAATTGGCCATTTTCATGCACTTTTAACCATTCCACAAATCTTGTGTTTTGGGCCCCTGGTAGCATGAAAATCACTTTAAACATGCTAATTTTAGCTCTAAAACTGATGATCTACCGACAAATGTGAACTGACGTTAAAAAATAAAACATTTGAAAACGGACCATTTTTCACCTTTCTGCAGCATGACGTAATGGGGGGGTGTTATCTCTTTTGTCAAAAATCACCTGTTTTTGCTTGAACATTAAATGCCTTCAAATGGTATTTAATTCACTTCCCGGGGTGAAGAAACACTTTTTGAGACCTCAGAGTGAGTAAATTGGCCATTTTCATGCACTTTTAACCATTCCACAAATCTTGTGTTTTGGGCCCCTGGAAGCATGAAAATCACTTTAAACATGCTAATTTTAGCTCTAAAACTGATGATCTACCTACAAATGTGAACTGACTTTCAAAAATAAAACATTTGAAAACGGACAATTTTTCACCTTTCTGAAGCATGACGTAATGGGGGTGTGTTATCTCTTTTGTCAAAAATCACCTGTTTTTGCTTGAACATTAAATGCCTCCAAATGGTATTTAATTCACTTCCCGGGCCCCTGGAAGCATGAAAATCACTTTAAACATGCTAATTTTAGCTCTAAAACTGATGATCTACCTACAAATGTGAACTGACTTTCAAAAATAAAACATTTGAAAACGGACAATTATTCACTTTTCTGAAGCATGACGTAATGGGGGGGTGTTATCTCTTTTGTCAAAAATCACCTGTTTTTGCTTGAACATTAAATGCCTCCAAATGGTATTTAATTCACTTCCCGCGCCCCTGGAAGCATGAAAATCACTTTAAACATGCTAATTTTAGCTCTAAAACTGATGATCTACCTACAAATGTGAACTGACGTTCAAAAATAAAACATTTGAAAACTGACCATTTTTCACCTTTCTGAAGCATGACGTAATGGGGGGTGTTATCTCTTTTGTCAAAAATCACCTGTTTTTGCTTGAACATTAAATGCCTCCAAATGGTATTTAATTCACTTCCCGGGCCCCTGGGAGCATGAAAATCACTTTAAACATGCTAATTTTAGCTCTAAAACTGATGATCTACCTATAAACGTGAACTGACTTTCAAAAATAAAACATTTGAAAACGGACCATTTTTCACCTTTCTGAAGCATGACGTAATGGGGGGGTGTTATCTCTTTTGTCAAAAATCACCTGTTTTTGCTTGAACATTAAATGCCTCCAAATGGTATTTAATTCACTTCCCGGGCCCCTGGAAGCATGAAAATCACTTTAAACATGCTAATTTTAGCTCTAAAACTGATGATCTACCTACAAATGTGAACTGACTTTCAAAAATGAAACATTTGAAAACGGACAATTTTTTACCTTTCTGAAGCATGACGTAATGGGGGGGTGTTATCTCTTTTGTCAAAAATCACCTGTTTTTGCTTGAACATTAAATGCCTCCAAATGGTATTTAATTCACTTCCCGCGCCCCTGGAAGCATGAAAATCACTTTAAACATGCTAATTTTAGCTCTAAAACTGATGATCTACCTACAAATGTGAACTGACGTTCAAAAATAAAACATTTGAAAACTGACCATTTTTCACCTTTCTGAAGCATGACGTAATGGGGGGTGTTATCTCTTTTGTCAAAAATCACCTCTTTTTGCTTGAACATTAAATGCCTCCAAATGGTATTTAATTCACTTCCCAGGCCCCTGGAAGCATGAAAATCACTTTAAACATGCTAATTTTAGCTCTAAAACTGATGATCTACCTACAAATGTGAACTGACTTTCAAAAATAAATCATTTGAAAACGGACAATTTTTCACCTTTCTGAAGCATGACGTAATGGGGGGGTGTTATCTCTTTTGTAAAAAATCACCTGTTTTTGCTTGAACATTAAATGCCTCCAAATGGTATTTAATTCACTTCCCGGGCCCCTGGAAGCATGAAAATCACTTTAAACATGCTAATTTTAGCTCTAAAACTGATGATCTACCTACAAATGTGAACTGATGTTAAAAAATAAAACATTTGAAAACGGACCATTTTTCACCTTTCTGCAGCATGACGTAATGGGGGGGGTGTTATCTCTTTTGTAAAAAATCACCTGTTTTTGCTTGAACATTAAATGCCTCCAAATGGTATTTAATTCATTTCCCGGGCCCCTGGAAGCATGAAAATCACTTTAAACATGCTAATTTTAGCTCTAAAACTGATGATCTACCTACAAATGTGAACTGATGTTAAAAAATAAAACATTTGAAAACGGACCATTTTTCACCTTTCTGCAGCATGACGTAATGGGGGGGTGTTATCTCTTTTGTTAAAAATCACCTGTTTTTGCTTGAACATTAAATACCTCCAAATGGTATTTAATTCACTTCCGCGATGCTGAACATCATAGACGACATCCATGGATCTCTTGACGCTGGCAAGTGCTGCCTCCTCATACTCCTGGATCTCTCAGCAGCGTTCGACACAGTGGACCACAAGCTCCTCATCATGACTCTTCAAGAAAGAGCCGGCCTTGGCGATGTAGTTCTCAAGTGGTTTTCCTCCTTCTTACATAACCGTACGCAATTAATAAAAATCAAGAACTTCACCTCCGATACCCAGCAAGTCAACAAGGGTGTCCCTCAAGGATCAGTGCTCTCCCCCCAGCTCTTTAACATCTACATGGAACCACTCGCCAAGCTACTCAGGAACGCCAACATCCACTTCCACATCTATGCGGATGACACGCAGATTTACCTGGAAACCTCCTCTCTCAAAGACATCCACAGACTCAACGATGTCCTAAATGAAGTTCAAGTCTGGCTGACAAAGAATCACCTGAAACTCAACCCCGATAAGACAGAAACACTCCTCATCTCAAACAAAGAAGATAACCCTCAAATCACAGAGTGGCTAAAGTCGATCAATGCTCTCAAAGGTAACCTCACGCTAGCCGACTCCGTTAAATCCCTGGGCTTCACCCTAGACCCCAAACTAACCCTGACAAACCACATTAAGAACTCGGGGAAAAGCGCATTCTTCAACCTCAGACTTTTGAACAAAATTAAACCTTACATTCCCAACAAGGACCTCAAACTAGCCACGCAATCTCTAGTTCTATCAAGACTGGATTATGGGAACTCAATCCTAACAGGCATCCCCAAATCGCACCTGGCACCACTAAAAACAACACTTCACGCGGCAGCGAGAATGATCACAGGCTGCAAAAATTTGATCACATCTCCCCGGCACTCAAAGAACTCGAATGGCTCCCTGCGGAAATGCGAAGTACCTTCAGAACGGCCTGCCTAACCCAAAAGGCCCTACACACCGGCAAACCGCAATACCTGGCTAACAAGCTCAAAAAAGCAGGCCAAGCCAGAAATTTGAGAAGCTCTAACTCCCTGCTGCTCATCCTACCAAAAACCAGAAGGAAGAGAACTGCGGACTGCTCTTTCTCAGGAAATGCCCCCAAAATATGAAACGCCATCCCCCCGCACATCAGAACTCTACCATCCTATGCAGAATTCAAGAGCCAACTCAAATCCTTGTGCCTTATCCGCTCCCTCGGTTGTGGATAACTTGGAGCTGCAAAAGTCCCAGAATCCATTCGGTAATGTAGATTCCTGTACCAAGAAGCCCTGTTGTCCGAACTTTTCTTCTTTCCAAATTGTCACCCGCTGATTGCTTTTATTGCGTTTGTTTCATGTTGTTCTCTTTATCATTCCCTCTACTGTAAAGCGCTCTGATACCTTCGGGTCTGGTCAGCGCTATAGAAAACTTCTAAATAATAAATAAACTTCCCGGGCCCCTGGAAGCATGAAAATCACTTTAAACATGCTAATTTTAGCTCTAAAAATGATGATCTACCTACAAATGTGAACTGACTTTCAAAAATAAAACATTTGAAAACTGACAATTTTTCACCTTTCTGAAGCATGACGTAATGGGGGGGTGTTATCTCTTTTGTCAAAAATCACCTGTTTTTGCTTGAACATTAAATGCCTCCAAATGGTATTTAATTCACTTCCCGGGCCCCTGGAAGCATGAAAATCACTTTAAACATGCTAATTTTAGCTCTAAAACTGATGATCTACCTACAAATGTGAACTGACTTTCAAAAATAAAACATTTGAAAACGGACAATTTTTCACCTTTCTGAAGCATGACGTAATGGGGGGGTGTTATCTCTTTTGTCAAAAATCACCTGTTTTTGCTTGAACATTAAATGCCTCCAAATGGTATTTAATTCACTTCCCGGGCCCCTGGAAGCATGAAAATCACTTTAAACATGCTCATTTTAGCTCTAAAACTGATGATCTACCTACAAATGTGAACTGACTTTCAAAAATAAAACATTTGAAAACGGACAATTTTTCACCTTTCTGAAGCATGACGTAATGGGGGGGTGTTATCTCTTTTGTCAAAAATCACCTGTTTTTGCTTGAACATTAAATGCCTCCAAATGGTATTTAATTCACTTCCCGGGCCCCTGGAAGCATGAAAATCACTTTAAACATGCTAATTTTAGCTCTAAAACTGATGATCTACCTACAAATGTGAACTGACGTTCAAAAATAAAACATTTGAAAACGGACAATTATTCACTTTTCTGAAGCATGACGTAATGGGGGGGTGTTATCTCTTTTGTCAAAAATCACCTGTTTTTGCTTGAACATTAAATGCCTCCAAATGGTATTTAATTCACTTCCCGCGCCCCTGGAAGCATGAAAATCACTTTAAACATGCTAATTTTAGCTCTAAAACTGATGATCTACCTACAAATGTGAACTGACGTTCAAAAATAAAACATTTGAAAACTGACCATTTTTCACCTTTCTGAAGCATGACGTAATGGGGGGTGTTATCTCTTTTGTCAAAAATCACCTGTTTTTGCTTGAACATTAAATGCCTCCAAATGGTATTTAATTCACTTCCCGGGCCCCTGGGAGCATGAAAATCACTTTAAACATGCTAATTTTAGCTCTAAAACTGATGATCTACCTATAAACGTGAACTGACTTTCAAAAATAAAACATTTGAAAACGGACCATTTTTCACCTTTCTGAAGCATGACGTAATGGGGGGGTGTTATCTCTTTTGTCAAAAATCACCTGTTTTTGCTTGAACATTAAATGCCTCCAAATGGTATTTAATTCACTTCCCGGGCCCCTGGAAGCATGAAAATCACTTTAAACATGCTAATTTTAGCTCTAAAACTGATGATCTACCTACAAATGTGAACTGACTTTCAAAAATGAAACATTTGAAAACGGACAATTTTTTACCTTTCTGAAGCATGACGTAATGGGGGGGTGTTATCTCTTTTGTCAAAAATCACCTGTTTTTGCTTGAACATTAAATGCCTCCAAATGGTATTTAATTCACTTCCCGCGCCCCTGGAAGCATGAAAATCACTTTAAACATGCTAATTTTAGCTCTAAAACTGATGATCTACCTACAAATGTGAACTGACGTTCAAAAATAAAACATTTGAAAACTGACCATTTTTCACCTTTCTGAAGCATGACGTAATGGGGGGTGTTATCTCTTTTGTCAAAAATCACCTCTTTTTGCTTGAACATTAAATGCCTCCAAATGGTATTTAATTCACTTCCCAGGCCCCTGGAAGCATGAAAATCACTTTAAACATGCTAATTTTAGCTCTAAAACTGATGATCTACCTACAAATGTGAACTGACTTTCAAAAATAAATCATTTGAAAACGGACAATTTTTCACCTTTCTGAAGCATGACGTAATGGGGGGGTGTTATCTCTTTTGTAAAAAATCACCTGTTTTTGCTTGAACATTAAATGCCTCCAAATGGTATTTAATTCACTTCCCGGGCCCCTGGAAGCATGAAAATCACTTTAAACATGCTAATTTTAGCTCTAAAACTGATGATCTACCTACAAATGTGAACTGATGTTAAAAAATAAAACATTTGAAAACGGACCATTTTTCACCTTTCTGCAGCATGACGTAATGGGGGGGGTGTTATCTCTTTTGTAAAAAATCACCTGTTTTTGCTTGAACATTAAATGCCTCCAAATGGTATTTAATTCATTTCCCGGGCCCCTGGAAGCATGAAAATCACTTTAAACATGCTAATTTTAGCTCTAAAACTGATGATCTACCTACAAATGTGAACTGATGTTAAAAAATAAAACATTTGAAAACGGACCATTTTTCACCTTTCTGCAGCATGACGTAATGGGGGGGTGTTATCTCTTTTGTTAAAAATCACCTGTTTTTGCTTGAACATTAAATACCTCCAAATGGTATTTAATTCACTTCCGCGATGCTGAACATCATAGACGACATCCATGGATCTCTTGACGCTGGCAAGTGCTGCCTCCTCATACTCCTGGATCTCTCAGCAGCGTTCGACACAGTGGACCACAAGCTCCTCATCATGACTCTTCAAGAAAGAGCCGGCCTTGGCGATGTAGTTCTCAAGTGGTTTTCCTCCTTCTTACATAACCGTACGCAATTAATAAAAATCAAGAACTTCACCTCCGATACCCAGCAAGTCAACAAGGGTGTCCCTCAAGGATCAGTGCTCTCCCCCCAGCTCTTTAACATCTACATGGAACCACTCGCCAAGCTACTCAGGAACGCCAACATCCACTTCCACATCTATGCGGATGACACGCAGATTTACCTGGAAACCTCCTCTCTCAAAGACATCCACAGACTCAACGATGTCCTAAATGAAGTTCAAGTCTGGCTGACAAAGAATCACCTGAAACTCAACCCCGATAAGACAGAAACACTCCTCATCTCAAACAAAGAAGATAACCCTCAAATCACAGAGTGGCTAAAGTCGATCAATGCTCTCAAAGGTAACCTCACGCTAGCCGACTCCGTTAAATCCCTGGGCTTCACCCTAGACCCCAAACTAACCCTGACAAACCACATTAAGAACTCGGGGAAAAGCGCATTCTTCAACCTCAGACTTTTGAACAAAATTAAACCTTACATTCCCAACAAGGACCTCAAACTAGCCACGCAATCTCTAGTTCTATCAAGACTGGATTATGGGAACTCAATCCTAACAGGCATCCCCAAATCGCACCTGGCACCACTAAAAACAACACTTCACGCGGCAGCGAGAATGATCACAGGCTGCAAAAATTTGATCACATCTCCCCGGCACTCAAAGAACTCGAATGGCTCCCTGCGGAAATGCGAAGTACCTTCAGAACGGCCTGCCTAACCCAAAAGGCCCTACACACCGGCAAACCGCAATACCTGGCTAACAAGCTCAAAAAAGCAGGCCAAGCCAGAAATTTGAGAAGCTCTAACTCCCTGCTGCTCATCCTACCAAAAACCAGAAGGAAGAGAACTGCGGACTGCTCTTTCTCAGGAAATGCCCCCAAAATATGAAACGCCATCCCCCCGCACATCAGAACTCTACCATCCTATGCAGAATTCAAGAGCCAACTCAAATCCTTGTGCCTTATCCGCTCCCTCGGTTGTGGATAACTTGGAGCTGCAAAAGTCCCAGAATCCATTCGGTAATGTAGATTCCTGTACCAAGAAGCCCTGTTGTCCGAACTTTTCTTCTTTCCAAATTGTCACCCGCTGATTGCTTTTATTGCGTTTGTTTCATGTTGTTCTCTTTATCATTCCCTCTACTGTAAAGCGCTCTGATACCTTCGGGTCTGGTCAGCGCTATAGAAAACTTCTAAATAATAAATAAACTTCCCGGGCCCCTGGAAGCATGAAAATCACTTTAAACATGCTAATTTTAGCTCTAAAAATGATGATCTACCTACAAATGTGAACTGACTTTCAAAAATAAAACATTTGAAAACTGACAATTTTTCACCTTTCTGAAGCATGACGTAATGGGGGGGTGTTATCTCTTTTGTCAAAAATCACCTGTTTTTGCTTGAACATTAAATGCCTCCAAATGGTATTTAATTCACTTCCCGGGCCCCTGGAAGCATGAAAATCACTTTAAACATGCTAATTTTAGCTCTAAAACTGATGATCTACCTACAAATGTGAACTGACTTTCAAAAATAAAACATTTGAAAACGGACAATTTTTCACCTTTCTGAAGCATGACGTAATGGGGGGGTGTTATCTCTTTTGTCAAAAATCACCTGTTTTTGCTTGAACATTAAATGCCTCCAAATGGTATTTAATTCACTTCCCGGGCCCCTGGAAGCATGAAAATCACTTTAAACATGCTCATTTTAGCTCTAAAACTGATGATCTACCTACAAATGTGAACTGACTTTCAAAAATAAAACATTTGAAAACGGACAATTTTTCACCTTTCTGAAGCATGACGTAATGGGGGGTGTTATCTCTTTTGTCAAAAAATCACCTGTTTTTGCTTGAACATTAAATGCCTCCAAATGGTATTTAATTCACTTCCCGGGCCCCTGGAAGCATGAAAATCACTTTAAACATGCTAATTTTAGCTCTAAAACTGATGATCTACCTACAAATGTGAACTGACGTTCAAAAATAAAACATTTGAAAACGGACCATTTTTCACCTTTCTGAAGCATGACGTAATAGGGGGTGTTATCTCTTTTGTCAAAAATCACCTGTTTTTGCTTGAACATTAAATGCCTCAAAATGGTATTTAATTCACTTCCCGGGGTGAAGAAACACTTTTTGAGACTCAGAGTGAGTAAATTGGCCATTTTCATGCACTTTTAACCATTCCACAATCTTGTGTTTTGGGCCCCTGGAAGCATGAAAATCACTTTAAACATGCTAATTTTAGCTCTAAAACTGATGATCTACCTACAAATGTGAACTGACGTTAAAAAATAAAACATTTGAAAACTGACCATGTTTCACCTTTCTGCAGCATGACGTAATGGGGGGGGTGTTATCTCTTTTGTCAAAAATCACCTGTTTTTGCTTGAACAATTAAATGCCTCCAAATGGTATTTAATTCACTTCCCGGGCCCCTGGAAGCATGAAAATCACTTTAAACATGCTAATTTTAGCTCTAAAACTATGATGATCTACCTACAAATGGGAACTGACGTTCAAAAATAAAACATTGAAACGACCATTTTTCACCTTTCTGAAGCATGACGTAATGGGGGGGTGTTATTCTTTTGTCAAAAATCACCTGTTTTTGCTTGAACATTAAATGCCTCCAAATGGTATTTAATTCACTTCCCGGGGTGAAGAAACACTTTTTGAGACCTCAGAGTGAGTAAATTGGCCATTTTCATGCACTTTTAACCATCCACAAATCTTGTGTTTTGGGCCCCTGGAAGTATGAAAATCACTTTAAACATGCTAATTTAGCTCTAAAACTGAAGATTCTACTACAAATGTGAACTGAACAGTTAAAAAATAAAACATTTTGAAAACGGACAATTTTTCACCTTTCTGCAGCATGACGTAATGGGGGGTGTTATCTCTTTTGTCAAAAATCACCTGCTTTTGCTTGAACATTAAATGCCTCCAAATGGTATTTAATTCACTTCCCGGGTGAAGAAATACTTTTTGAGACCTCAGAGTGAGTAAATTGGCCATTTTCATGCACTTTTAAACATTCCACAAATCATGTGTTTTGGGCCCCTGGAAGCATGAAAATCACTTTAAACATGCTAATTTTAGTTCTAAACTGATGATCTACCTACAAATGTGAACTGACGTTAAAAAATAAAACATTTGAAAACGGACCATTTTTCACCTTTCTGCAGCATGACGTAATGGGGGGGTGTTATCTCTTTTGTTAAAATCACCTGTTTTTGCTTGAACATTAAATGCCTCCAAATGGTATTTAATTCACTTCCCCGGCCCCTGGAAGCATGAAAATCACTTGAAACATGCTAATTTTTAGCTCTAAAACTGATGATCTACCTACAAATGTGAACTGACTTTCAAAAATAAAACATTTGAAAACGGACAATTTTTCACCTTTCTGAAGCATGACGTAATGGGGGGTGTATCTCTTTTGTCAAAAATCACCTGTTTTTGCTTGAACATTAAATGCCTCCAAATGGTATTTAATTCACTTCCTGCGCCCCTGGAAGCATGAAAATCACTTTAAACATTCTAATTTTAGCTCTAAAACTGATGATCTATGTACAAATGTGAACTGACTTTCAAAAATAAAACATTTTGAAAACTGACAATTTTTCACCTTTCTGAAGCATGACGTAATGGGGGGTGTTATCTCTTTTGTCAAAAATCACCTGTTTTTGCTTGAACATTAAATGCCTCCAAATGGTATTTAATTCACTTCCCGAGCCCCTGGAAGCATGAACATCACTTAAAACATGCTAATTTTAGCTCTAAAAACTGATGATCTACCTACAAATGTGAACTGACTTTCAAAAATAAAACATTTGAAAACGGACAATTTTCACCTTTCTGAAGCATGACGTAATGGGGGGGTGTTATCTCTTTTGTCAAAAATCACCTGTTTTTGCTTGAACATTAAATGCCTCCAAATGGTATTTAATTCACTTCCCGCTGCCCCTGGAAGCATGAAAATCACTTTAAACATGCTAATTTTAGCTCTAAAACTGATGATCTACCTACAAATGTGAACTGGCGTTCAAAAATAAAAACATTTGAAACTGACCATTTTTCACCTTTCTGAAGCATGACGTAATGGGGGGTGTTATCTCTTTTGTCAAAAAATCACCTGTTTTTGCTTGAACATTAAATGCCTCCAAATGGTATTTAATTCACTTTCCCGGGCCCCTGGAAGCATGAAAATCACTTTAAACATGCTAATTTTAGCTCTAAAACTGATGATCTACCTATAAATGTGAACTGACTTTCAAAAATAAAACATTTGAAACCAGACCATTTTTCACCTTTCTGAAGCATGACGTAATGGGGGGGTGTTATCTCTTTTGTCAAAAATCATCTGTTTTTGCTTGAACATTAAATGCCTCCAAATGGTATTTAATTCACTTCCCGGGTGAAGAAACACTTTTTGAGACCTCAGAGTGAATAAATTGGCCATTTTCATGCACTTTTAACCATTCCACAAATCTTGTGTTTTGGGCCCCTGGAAGCATGAAAATCACTTTAAACATGCTAATTTTAGCTCTAAAACTGATGATCTACCGACAAATGTGAACTGACGTTAAAAAATAAAACATTTGAAAACGGACCATTTTTCACCTTTCTGCAGCATGACGTAATGGGGGGGTGTTATCTCTTTTGTCAAAAATCACCTGTTTTTGCTTGAACATTAAATGCCTCCAAATGGTATTTCATTCACTTCCCGGGGTGAAGAAACACTTTTTGAGACCTCAGAGTGAGTAAATTGGCCATTTTCATGCACTTTTAACCATTCCACAATCTCCACAAAACTTGTTTTGGGCCCCTGGAAGCATGAAAATCACTTTACACATGCTAATTTTAGCTCTAAAACTGATGATCTACCTACAAATGTGAACTGACTTTCAAAAATAAAACATTTGAAAACGGACAATTTTTCACCTTTCTGAAGCATGACGTAATGGGGGTGTGTTATCTCTTTTGTCAAAAATCACCTGTTTTTGCTTGAACATTAAATGCCTCCAAATGGTATTTAATCACTTCTCCGGGCCCCTGGAAGCATGAAAATCACTTTAAACATGCTAATTTTAGCTCTAAACTGATGATCTACCTACAAATGTGAACTGACTTTCAAAATAAAACATTTGAAAACGGACAATTTTTCACCTTTCTGAAGCATGACGTAATGGGGGGGTGTTATCTCTTTTGTCAAAAATCACCTGTTTTTGCTTGAACATAAATGCCTCCAAATGGTATTTAATTCACTTCCCGCGCCCCTGGAAGCATGAAAATCACTTTAAACATGCTAATTTTAGCTCTAAAACTGATGATCTACCTACAAATGTGAACTGACGTTCAAAATAAAACATTTGAAAACTGACCATTTTCACCTTTCTGAAGCATGACGTAATGGGGGGTGTTATCTCTTTTGTCAAAAATCACCTGTTTTTGCTTGAACATTAAATGCCTCCAAATGGTATTTAATTCACTTCCCGGGCCCCTGGGAGCATGAAAATCACTTTAAAACATGCTAAATTTTAGCTCTAAAACTGATGATCTACCTATAAATGTGAACTGACTTTCAAAAATAAAACATTTGAAAACGGACCATTTTTCACCTTTCTGAAGCATGACGTAATGGGGGGGTGTTATCTCTTTTGTCAAAAATCACCTGTTTTTGCTTGAACATTAAATGCCTCCAAATGGTATTTAATTCACTTCCCGGCCCCTGGAAGCATGAAAATCACTTTAAACATGCTAATTTTAGCTCTAAAACTGATGATCTACCTAAAAATGTGAACTGACTTTCAAAAATGAAAACATTTGAAAACGGACAATTTTTCACCTTTCTGAAGCATGACGTAATGGGGGGTGTTATCTCTTTTGTCAAAATCACCTGTTTTTTGCTTGAACATTAAATGCCTCCAAATGGTATTTAATTCACTTCCCGGCCCCTGGAAGCATGAAAATCACTTTAAACATGCTAATTTTAGCTCTAAAACTGATGATCTACCTACAAATGTGAACTGACGTTCAAAAATAAAACATTTGAAAACGGACAATTTTTCACCTTTCTGAAGCATGACGTAATGGGGGGTGTTATCTCTTTTGTCAAAAATCACCTGTTTTTGCTTGAACATTAAATGCCTCCAAATGGTATTTAATTCACTTCCCGGGGCCCTAGAAGCATGAAAATCACTTTAAACATGCTAATTTTTAGCTCTAAAACTGATGATCTACCTATAAATGTGAACTGACTTTCAAAAATAAAACATTTGAAATGGCCATTTTTCACGTTTTGAAGCAGACGTAATGGGGGGGGTGGATTATCTCTTTTGTCAAAAATCACCTGTTTTGCTTGAACAATAAATGCCTCCAAATGGTATTTAATTCACTTCCCCCCGGCCCCTGGAAGCATGAAAATCACTTTAAACTGCTAATTTTAGCTCTAAAACTGATGATCTACCTACAAATGTGAACTGACTTTCAAAAATAAAACATTTGAAAACGGACCATTTTTACCTTTCTGAAGCATGACGTAATGGGGGGTGTTATCTCTTTTGTCAAAAATCACCTGTTTTTGCCTTGAACATAAATGCCTCCAAATGGTATTTAATTCACTTCCCCGGCCCTGGAAGCATGAAATCACTTTAAACATGCTAATTTTAGCTCTAAAACATGATGATCTGCCTACAAATGTGAACTGACGTTCAAAAATAAAACATTTGAAAACTGACCATTTTTCACCTTTCTGAAGCATGACGTAATGGGGGGTGTTATCTCTTTTGTCAAAAATCACATGTTTTTGCTTGAACATTAAATGCCTCCAAATGGTATTTAATTCACTTCCCGGGCCCCTGGAAGCATGAAAATCACTTTAAACATTCTAATTTTAGCTCTAAAACTGATGATCTACCTACAAATGTGAACTGACTTTCAAAAATAAAACATTTGAAAACGGACAATTTTTCACCTTTCTGAAGCATGACGTAATGGGGGGGTGTTATCTCTTTTGTCAAAAATCACCTGTTTTTGCTTGAACATTAAATGCCTCCAAATGGTATTTAATTCACTTCCGTGCCCCTGGAAGCATGAAAATCACTTTATACATGCTAATTTTAGCTCTAAAACTGATGATCTACCTACAAATGTGAACTGACTTTCAAAAATAAAACATTTGAAACGGACATTTTTCACCTTTCTGAAGCATTGACGTAATGGGGGGGTGTTATCTCTTTTGTCAAAAATCACCTGTTTTTGCTTGAACATTAAATGCCTCCAAATGTATTTAATTCACTTCCCGCGCCCCTGGAAGCATGAAAATCACTTTAAACATGCTAATTTTAGCTCTAAAACTGATGATCTACCTACTAATTGTGAACTGACTTTCAAAATAAAACATTTGAAAACGGACCATTTTTCACTTTCTGAAGCATGACGTAATGGGAGGTGTTATCTCTTTTGTCAAAAATCACCTGTTTTTGCTTGAACATTAAATGCCTCCAAATGGTATTTAATTCACTTCCCGGGCCCTGGAAGCATGAAAATCACTTTAAACATGCTAATTTTAGCTCTAAAACTGATGATCTACCTACAAATGTGAACTGACTTTCAAAAATAAAACATTTGAAAACGGAACATTTTTCACCTTTCTGAAGCATGACGTAATGGGGAGGTGTTATCTCTTTTGTCAAAAATCACCTGTTTTTGCTTGAACATAAATGCCTCCAAATGGTATTTAATTCACTTCCCCGCGCCCCTGGAAGCATGAAAATCACTTTAAACATGCTAATTTTAGCTCTAAAACTGATGATCTACCTACAAATGTGAACTGACTTTCAAAAATAAAACATTTGAAAACTGACATTTTTCACCTTTCTGAAGCATGACGTAATGGGGGGGTGTTATCTCTTTTGTCAAAAATCACCTGTTTTTGCTTGAACATTAAATGCCTCCAAATGGTATTTAATTCATTCCCGGGCCCCTGGAAGCATGAAAATCACTTTCAAACATGCTAATTTTAGCTCTAAAACTGATGATCTACCTACAAATGTGAACTGACGTTCAAAAATAAAAACATTTGAAAAAGGATCATTTTTCACCTTTCTGAAGCATGACGTAATGGGGGGGGTGTTATCTCTTTTGTCAAAAATCACCTGTTTTTGCTTGAACATTAATGCCTCCAAATGGTATTTAATTCACTTCCCGGGCCCCTGGAAGCATGAAAATCACTTAAAACATGCTAATTTTAGCTCTAAAACTGATGATCTACCTACAAATGTGAACTGACGTTCAAAATAAAACATTTGAAAACTGACATTTTTCACCTTTCTGAAGCATGACGTAATGGGGGGTGTTATCTCTTTTGTCAAAAATCACCTGTTTTTGCTTGAACATTAAATGCCTCCAAATGGTATTTAATTCACTTCCCGGCGCCTGGAAGCATGAAAATCACTTTAAACATGCTAATTTTAGCTCTAAAACTGATGATCTACCTACAAATGTGAACTGACGTTCAAAAATAAAACATTTGAAAACTGACAATTTTTCACCTTTCTGAAGCATGACGTAATGGGGGGTGTTATCTCTTTTGTCAAAAATCACCTGTTTTTGCTTGAACATTAAATGCCTCCAAATGGTATTTAATTCACTTCCTGGGCCCCCTGGAAGCATGAAAATCACTTTAAACATGCTAATTTTAGCTCTAAAACTGATGATCCTACCTACAAATGTGAACTGACTTTCAAAAATAAAACATTTGAAAACTGACAATTTTTCACCTTTCTGAAGCATGACGTAATGGGGGGTGTTATCTCTTTTGTCAAAAATCAGCTGTTTTTGCTTGAACATTAAATGCCTCCAAATGGTATTTAATTCACTTCCCGGGCCCTGGAAGCATGAAAATCACTTCAAATATGCTAATTTTAGCTCTAAAACTGATGATCTACCTACAAATGTGAACTGACGTTCAAAAATAAAACATTGAAAACGGACCATTTTTCAATCCTTTCGGCAGCATTCGTAAAAATCAGCTGTTTTTGCTGAACATAAATGCCTCCAAATGTATTTATTCACTTCCCGGCCCTGGAAGCATGAAAATCACTTCAAAATATGTAATTTTAGCTCTAAAACTGATGATCTACCTACAAATGTGAAACTGACAGTTCAAAAATAAACATTTGAAAACGGACCATTTTCAATC